>NC_083226.1:119521860-119821860 GCF_032191835.1 Heteronotia binoei | reverse complement strand
TGAGGGTGATGTCAGGGTTGCAGAAGAATGCTTAATACCCTATGTCGTTCCTCCTTTGTACATACCTGCTTGGCCCAGCAGACAGGGCACTGGCCTTGAGGGTGCGGTATGTGGGTTCACAGCCAGACTGACTACCATTTGCCAGAGATGAAAGATGGGCTTTTGCTTGTGGTGCTTCCTCCCTGCAATGGCAATTCATGTCTTCCATTTGACAGTGAGTTATGGGAGGGACTGGAAAGGACTCTGTTGAGAGCACTGGTGTGCGTTCCCTCTTGTTGCCCAATATTTGCTGTTCCCCTGCCTAACAAAAAGGAACCCAGCAATGGGCTGACACTTGTGGGGTGCCCTGGAGTATGTTAAATTCAAGAGTTCCTGCCATAGGCCTCCATTATGGTATCAGGGTTTTTCTCCACTCTTCTGGTGCTCAGCACGTAGGGGACCATGGCTGCAATGCTGGGCAGTGGGTGGCTGCATTCATGTGTGCCACTCATAGGGTCACACATATTGTCAAGGTGGCATTTTTTTATCTTCGTCAAACTCGGCAGCTAGCTTCCCTCCTATCTCGCTCGGACCTAGCCACAGTAATCCACACAACGGTCACCTCCAGACTAGACTACTGTAACTCGCTCTATGCTGGCCTATCCTTGAGTCTGATCCAGAAGCTCCAATGGGTTCAGAATGCGGCAGTCTGAGTCCTGACAAGAACACCATGGACAGCACATATTCTACCTGTGCTGCGCCAGCTACACTGGTTGCCGGTTGAGTACCAGGTTAGATTCAAGGGTTTGGTTATGATCCTTAAGGCCTTGAGCGGGACCGATGTATCTACGGAACTGATTTATCTTCGGGACCGCCTCCTCCACTATGTCCCTGGAAGGGCATTGTGCTCCAGTAGTCAAAATCTGCTGGAGATCCCTGGCCTGAAAGAGGTCCGGCTGTCCTCAACAAGGGCTAGGGCTTTTTCAGTCCTGGCCCCAACTTGGTGGAATGCTCTGCCAGAAGACATCAGGGCCCTGTGGGATCTTTCACAGTTTCGCAGGGCCTGTAAGACAGAGATGTTCCACCAAGCCTCTGCATAAGGATGACGGTTGTTGTGCTGACACCATTTCCTCTCCACACCCTCTTGAGGGGGTCCCCCCACCCATGATGTGATGTACTGACTTTAGAGACACCATCAGGGTTTGTAATTTTTTACTGTCATTGATTTTATATATATGTATTTTTCACTGTTGTATATCGCCCTGAGCCTGGTGCTAGCCATGATAGGGTGATTCATTAAATTAAATAAATAAATAAATAAATAATAGGGGCACCAGTGGAAATGCTCCCTGATTGATAGGTGCTGATAAGGTTGCTAGGGTCCCTTGCATACTTACATGGTATGAACACAGCAAATTGTACAATTGACTCTGTAGCATATACAGTACACTAAAATGGCTCAGGAAAGCTCTTCTTTTCAGTAATTTTTGAATACAAGTACAAAAAGCAAAGATAATAAAAAGAGATCTTCCACAGAAGCCATTCATGGGATAAGGTACAAATCCAAGAAACAAAGTGCTAGACAGTTCTTGGCTCTCCTGGATCTGTATGCTCACCTGCTGCACCTTTTAAAGTAGAAGAAATCTGACACTCTCCTTAATTATAAGAATTGCAGATCCTTTTCTGTAACCCAACATAATACTACCAAGATTCACAGGAAATGCCTTACACCAGCATTTCTCCAGTTGTACCCTGGGGAGCCCTGGAGGTCCATGAAGGTACTCAAGGACAGAGGATTAGCCAATCTCATGCCCATCCAGATAACATGAGGGCAGGGAACTCTCTAAAGCAGAGCAAAGAAAAGAATTAGTCCCCCCCCACTTTCAAAAGAAGGAACTTCAAAATACTACACAAAAATTCACTGATAGGTTGCTGGGATCCAATTCCTCAGACCTAGGGATCCTCACTGGCTGAGAGGTATTAAGGAGGTATAGCCTTTTCAGAAAAAGTCATTCAACGCTTTTTGTTAATACTCAATACAGTCAGGTTTTCACTATTCTTAATGTAAAGGATTTCATCATAGAGGCAGGAACACCACTCTGCGTTAACATACAAAGCAACGCATGGCAGCTTTCATCTGTATACCAGCTTCTGTGTGATGCTGGATGTTTAAATTTATTATAAGGAGCAGCTCTGAAAGTTCTTCCTGGACCTCTCCCAACTGGGATCAGCTAGCCCATATCCAGAAGTTATTAACCAATAAAAACATTTCTTGATCTGTATGGCATGAAATCTCTTTCAATCAAGGGAGCAGACTGATTAGAACTCAGGTCAAGGTCTTTAGAGTTGAGGGCTCCAAAGAATCCACTACCTTCCAAGACCTGATCTTCTAGACCACACATGGACAATATGAAAATGTTCTTAAACTTGTTTTTAGAGCATTGCTGAGATGGTTCTCACCACATCATTCAAAGGACATGAGATGACAGTGGCCTTCATGGGACATGCATGATATCCCATGTGCCCTTTAGAAAGGCAGGCATTTGGTTTGTGGGTTGCTAAATTCTGAGAACTCTGCCTTATACAATATGGTTCTTAAAATAAAACCTGTACTCTATTATAACATGTATTAGAGACAATATGCATAAACTCATTAAAGGTAAGATGCATAAACTAATTCTGAATAGAAGAATTCACATTTTAATATTATTTCATGTGGAGACATTGCTACACATGATCATGTACATGTCAAGTAATTTTATCATAAGATATTACTGTACTGGCAATTGCTACGATTGTCTCTTTTACCTTCATCTGCTGCTTCTTGAACTTAGCATCTTGAGAATTTCACTCAAATAGGAAATATTTAGATTAATCTTAAAATGTAGAACTTTCATCAGGTTTCTTATTTTACTATAGATGTTAACTCTACACAGCAAGCAGGCAACTAAATGTATACAATACATTGCAATACATAACACATTGTTTATATATACTACATACCTCACCAAGAGCTTCATAGCGTTTTTGGTTCCATCTATGCAAATCTTCACGGTAGTTAAAAATAAATGGCTCTCCAGTTTTTACATGTCTTAACTGTCCCTCTATAAGAGAAACAATAATAGCAGGTATAAAATAAAGGTTTTTATAAATAGAAAGAGCTAATATAGGATGCGGTTTGCTTACAAACTATTTCAACCTTTCAAATTATGAGTACAATCAGACAAAATGGCTCATATTACCACACATTTCCAGATCAGATTCACAACATGTATGGGAAGGTCTAGAGAAGATGATAAGCTTTAAGAAAAAACTTAACATAGCAGCTGCCTTAAACTGAATTTTATATATAAACCTTGGCAATCCATAGGACATTGAATTTCCCATTATGTCATCTGTGTGGAAATCATAATTTTTCTTACCTTGCAATTCTCTTTTTATGGCTGATGTACAGTAGGAGGTCTAGTTACTGATAAGGGGAAATAGTAAAACAGAAAGCTTACATAACAAAATGAACTGATAGCTCCAGGGAAATATAAAACTAAGAGAGAATATACTGGCACCACTCTTAGCTATAAAATATTGTGCTCAAAATGTAGTTAGATTTTTTTAAAAAGCACCATGAGATTAACATGGTGTCTAAGAATATTCCAAATCCTGAAACATATGACTGCAAAAACAGGGTTTCAGTTAGTTTTCAGATGAATACATATAACTTTCTTTACCAAAGCAAAGATTCAATTTTGTACACCGCATATGTATATGTGTGTGTGTAGGTAAGAACAGCATTTGATTGGAAAAGTCTTTAAGATGCAAAATAAAAATGAAAACTTTATGCTATTTACTTATTAACATAAAAGTTGATCTCTCCAACCCTACCTACCTCAGTTTCAGTATGTTCCATTTGTCCCAATTATTAACCCCCAGGGGATTGCTTCTTCCCAACTTCATATCCGATTCCTCAGGTCCCAATACCCCTTTCTTCATGGCATAATCATACTGTTTCTTCCCAGGTTTCTAATTTTTAAAATTCTATGCCGTTTTTATGCTCAATTTTAACACTGGTTAGCAGTAAAGTCACTAAGTCAATCATACTATGTTACCTAAGAAGAACAACATTATAATTTCAAGTTCTCTTAAGCCACACCCAATCATATTATTATTATTGCTTTGGGAAGAACAAAAGGCATACCTTTCCTACAGATATAGAAGCATATGAAAATACACAAAGGGGTGGCCAACGGTAGGTTTCCAGATGTTTTTTGCCTACAACTCCCATCAGCCCCAGCCATTGGCCATGCTGGCTGGGGCTGATGGGAGTTGTAGGCAAAAAAAACATCTGGAGAGCTACCGTTGGCCACCCTTGTAGCATACCTTTAAAAAATTCTAGCCAATATCATGATGATAGGATCAAGAATACATTTGTTACTGCTCTAACAATAACACTTAGAATGACAGAACTCTCAACAATGTTTCAGTACCATTCATCTGATCTTATTTTAGCAATCAAATGTGCATCCTTAAATATGAAGCCTAGAAAGGTTGTACTACTCTAAAAAAGAATCAGATGAAAGGGCATAACTTTAATTACCGTATTTTTCGGTCCATTGGATGCTCCGGACCATTAGACGCAGGTGCCTGGCTGGGAGACAAGCGGCGAGATCGCTCCCTCTGCCCCCACTTCACAGGGAGCGATCTCGCCGCTTGTCTCCCAGGCAGGTGCCGGCGTGCTTCCCCTGCGCTTGCGTGTCTGGCTGGGAGACAAGCGGCGAGATCGCTCCCTGCGAAGTGCTGGGTTTGCGATGGGGGCGGAGGGAGCGATCTCGCCGCTTGTCTCCCAGCCAGGCAGGCAGGCAGAGGAAGCACCCGCCCCCTCTGCAAACCCAGCGCTTTGCAAAGCGCTGGGCTGTGGAGGGGGCGGCGTGCTTTCCCCCTGCCTGCCTGCCTGGCTTCAGCTGCTCTTACAGCAAGCGCCGGGATCGCTCCCTCCACCCTGCGATCCCGGCGCTTGCTGTAAGAGCAGCTGAAGCCAGGCAGAGGAAGCACCCGCCCCCTCCGCAAACCCAGCGCTTCGCAAGCGCCGGCTGTGGAGGGGGCGGCGTGCTTTCTCCCTGCTTGCCTGCCTGGCTTCAGCGATGATGCTTAAAGCAAGCGCTGGGATCGGAGGGCAGAGGGAGCAATCCTGGCGCTTGCTGTAAGCGTCAGAGCTGGAGCCAGGCAGGCGCGGGGAAGTGCCGGGACAGAGGCAGCGGATCCCCCCCCCCCTCCGGAGGAAGGTACGTATGGTACCTTCGCTCCATAAGATGCACACACTTTTTACCCCACTTTTTTGGGGGGGAGGGGGGAGTGCGTCTTATGGTGCGAAAAATACGGTACATTTGATTTCTAAGTAACAGCATGTGAAAGCCATCAGAGTATTTAAAAGCTGCAAAATAAAAATGAGAACTTTATGCTATTTGCTTATTAACATAAAAGTTTATCTCTTTAACCCCACCTATTTCAGTTTCACCCCTCTCCCCAATGGAAAGTGTGAGAAGCATTAGATAATAAAGTTTCTATTTTGAATATAACTGCTATTGCACTTGAAGAGAAATACAAACTTCTCAGTCTGTTCTCCTTTGCAGTGCTAATTTATTGAGACAAAAAAAAAAGCTTCATTCAAATACTGTCCATTAACAGCTGAGTAGCAACTGTTACAACATTTTACTTTCATATGTAGAAAAGTTATTTCTAAGGAAGAAAGCTACAACTGTTTCAGATTTCTGTCCATCATTACGATAGTGTCATACCCTTAGGGATAGACTATGTTTAACATGCTCGATAGAAGGTTGTCTGAAAACTGGTCAGAAGCTCCAGCTAGCACAGAACTCAGTTCCCTATGGGAGTGGGTCTCTAGGAGCACACACAAATGCTCCACTTTTTTCACTCTCCCTGTTGTTTTCTGGCCACAGTGAAAATTACTGGGTTTTTTAACTCAACAATTTATAATATTGCACTTATACTTACTACAGTCTGCTTTGGAAGACCTCATATTGTTCTCTATGTCAGGAGAGGCCAACGGTAGCTCTCCAGATGTTTTTTGCCTACAACTTCCATCAGCCCCAGCCAGCATGGCCAATGGCTGGGGCTGATGGGAGTTGTAGGCAAAAAACATCTGGAGAGCTACCGTTGGCCACCCCTGCTCTATGTATTTATTATGTGGGCTATAGTGGCAGACATGGGTTTTACCTGAGGGACCGTCTTTCCCCATATGAACCCCAGAGAGCACTGAGGTCAGTCGGGAAAAATCTAATGACCATCCCTGGGCCGAAGGAGATTAAATATCAGAATACTAGAGCACGGGCATTTTCAATCGCAGCCCCTACCCTATGGAACCGACTCCCCGAGGAGGTGCGGGCCCTGCGGAACCTTGATCAGTTCCGCAGGGCCTGCAAGACCACCCTTTTTAAACTTGCATACTTGGACTGCTAAGAAGATCGGTAATTAAGGATCCGCCAATGCGGGCTGAAGATCTATACCGCTGAATAACTGTACTTATTGGATTGGTTTAATGTTATTAAGTTTAATGTTTTAATGTTTTATATTGTTAAATCTAAAGGCTTTTATCTACTATTGTATGTTTTTATAAAATGTTGTTAGCCGCCCTGAGCCTGCCGAGGTGGGGAGGGCGGGATATAAATAAAATTTATTATTATTATTAATTCCACAAGCTAATAAATGTATTGAATTCTTCCACTCCCTCCATCCATCAAGGGATCAGAGCATCATGTATGAACTGAAGGGTTCAATCCCAGGATTTCTAGTTAATGGTCTATTATCACAAGAGTAACGGCATTCTCTGACGCACTGGAGAACTGCTGCCAGCCTGTATGCAAGAACAGCAAAGGTACAAAACCAGGGTTGAGCTTACCTTGTAACTGTTGTTCATCAAGTTGACTTCTGTGCAAGCATATATAGGGAACTGCAAATGTGCAGGCCTGCTGATGGAGAGAATGTTTTAGCTTCTTAGCAGCAGAAAGGGCGCCCCTCTCTCTCTCAGTGCACATTGCTCTTTTTCCACCAAAAAAGTGCAAGGCATCTTCCTTCAGTTCTGCCATGTTGCCCAAGCACTCCAATAGAAATCCAAAAGACAAAATATAAAGATCTTCTAGAGAGCTCTGAGTGGGGCAGGAGGGAGGGAATGTGTCCCTGCACAGAAGACAATCAACAGTTACAGGTAAGTGTAACCCTGTTTTTGTCTTCAATCTTCTGTGCAGTCCCACATTGGGGAGAGTACTAAACTACTCACATGGCGGCAGGTGTAGAGCTCTCAGTTAAACAGCAAATGCAGAACCGCCTTCCCCACATCAGCTTCATATCTGGCATCTGTGTCCACACTACAGTGATGAACAAACATGTCTGAAGGACCATGCTGCAGCCTTACAGATGTCTTGCAGTGAGACTACTGCACAGAAAGCAGCTGATGAGGCTTGGGACCTGGTAGAGTGAGCTTGAAGAGACACAGGGCAAGGAGTACCTGGATGTTCATAACACAGTTTGTTTGGACAACCCAATGGGAAAATGTTTGGGACAATGCTGACTGGACCTTGCTAGGCCCTGCAAAACATATGAACAAGGAGTGGCATTTACAAAACTCACAGGTTCAGTGTAAGTAAAACAATAAATCCCTTTTAATGTCTAGGCTGCTCAGAACCTATTCAGATAGGAATGTGGGATTAGAAAAAAAACACAGGTAATGATACAGATTGTGAGAAATGGAAACACCCTCGGGTAAAAACTCATAGCTAGGATGCAAGACAACCGTATGTGGAAACAAATGAATAAATGTAGGGTCATCCCTTAGGGCTGTCCACTCACCTACCTTCCTGATGGAAGTAACTGCCGCTTGAAAGCACACCTTCAGGGGCAGTAATGATAAGGAACATTCACTCAGTGGTTCAAAGGGTAGTAGCATTAGTCTAGTTAAGGCTAGGGAGAGTGCCACTAAGACAATGGGGGGCCTGGGTGAACACAGTAGGCCCTTCTGGAACTGTTTTGAGGTGTAATGAGAAAAAAACAGAAACTCCCTCAACAAAATCATGAAAAGCCAAGATGAACACAATATGGCAGGGGTGTCAAACATGCAATTCAGGAGCCGAATCAGGCCCCCGGAGGGCTCCTATCAGGCCCCCGAGAAATTGACTGTCATCTGCTTCCTTCTCCCTCTCTCTTGTTTCCTTCTGCATCACAGCTTGCTTTGCAAGGCTTGTACTGACACTTCCCACAATATGCTTTCTAAAAGAGTATCTGCTTTCTAAAAGAGAGGCATCTGAGGGTAGGGTATGGGTAGGAAGTGGAACATAAGAACATAAGAGAAGTCATGTTGGATCAGGCCAATCACACAGGAGCTACAGAGCAAAGCCTCTATTTTCTCCATTGGTTGAGGCTCCTCCGTTGGGGAGGAATGGGAGAAGTATAGCTTGCTTTGCCAGGCTCTCTCAATTGCAGAGCAGAGCTACTGAGTCAAGCCTCTCTTCCTTCTATTGGCTGAGGCTCCTCCCCTTCCCAGTCCCCCAGGGAGGGAAAGAAAGAGCCAGTTTCCTTTGTCCAGTTCCCTGAATCCCATGGGAGAAACACAAAGAAAACATCTTTAAGACCAATGAGTGCTAATGTTTTAAGCATGTTTTTAAGTTTTTAAAAAAATATATTTGTGCTTGTCTGTGTTCTTCATAAAATGTATCTCTCTGCTACCTAATCTTATATAAGTACACACATGGCCCGGCCCGACCTGACATGGCCCAGCTCAACAAGGTCTCATTGATGTCAGATTTGGCCCTCATAACAAATGAGTTTGACACCCCTGCAATATGGTCTTTTACCAAGCATAGTGTCAGCCCTGAATTTTTAAGTAACAGTATATACTCAAAAATGAGCTGTAAGGGGTATGATGTAGGGGGTTGATACCCGTTTTCCTCCTAAGCAGCAAAACACTCCCATTTGACAACATATGATGTGCATGTAGAGGGTTTCCTAGAAAGCAAAACATCTAATACCCCAAGCAGAATCTTGTTGTGGAGGATTCAGAAGCAAAGCTGTCTACTGAAGTTTGGTAGCTTCCAGATGTTTAGGCAAACCCTGATGTAGGAGGTCTGGGGCAAACTGCCATGGAATGAAATTACCTTTGGGGACGAGCAGCAGCTCTAAAAACCACGCCTGTAGTGGCCAGAAACATGTTATTAGGATTCAGTGGATTGACTGAGTACAAATTCTGTTGAGTGCCTTCCCAATCACAGGAAGCAGAGGAAAGGAATAGAACAGATTTCTGGTCCAGGGGATCTGGAAGGCATTCCCCAGCGACTCCGGGTCATGACCCACTCTGGAACAGAAGAGAGTTGCCTTGACATTCATTGAGGTTGCAAATAGGTCTATCGCTGCGACCCCTACTTGCAGAAAATGAAAAGAATGTATATCTTAGCCAGAGACCACTCAAGATGAGGAAGCTGTGTGCCCTGCCAATGTGAATGGCCTGAAGGGAAACACTGTGTTGATGTGCCCAATTCCAAATTTTTGTAGCCCCCTTGCAGAGCAAAAAATAAATCATACCACCCTGCTTGTTGAGATAAAACATGGTGGTAGTATTGTCTATCTGAACGCAGATGATTTCATTGCATTATAAGTCTGTAAAAGAAGCCAAAGCATAACAATTGCCCTCAGTTCAAGAAAGCAGATACACACAGTAGATTCGGAATCTAACAAAACACACTGTACTGACACTTCCCACAATATGCTTTCACTCTGTGTCACACAGTGGCCAATTTATATATATATACACACACACACATATATACACACTGTGGCTAATAGCCACAAATGGACCTTTGCTCCATATTTTTATCTAACCCCCTCTTGAAGCTGGCTATGCTTGTAGTTGCCACCACCTCCTGTGGCAGTGAATTCCACATATTAATCACCCTTTGGATGAAGAAGTACCTCCTTTTATCCATTCTAACCTGATTGCTCAGCAACTTCATCAAATGCCCACGAGTTCTTGTATTGTGAGAAAGGGAGAAAAGTAATTCTTTCTCTACCTTCTCCATCCCATGCATAATCTTGTAAACCTCTATCATGTCACCCCGCAGTCGACGTTTCTCCAAGCTAAAGAGCCCCAAGCGTTTTAACCTTTCTTCATAGGGAAAGTGTTCCAAACCTTTAATCATTCTAGTTGCCCTTTTCTGCACTTTTTCCAATGCTATAATATCCTTTTTGAGGTGCGGTGACCAGAATTGCACACAGTATTCCAAATGAGACCGCACCATCGATTTATACAGCGGCATTATGATACTGGCTGATTTGTTTTCAATTCCCTTCCTAATAATTCCCAGCATGGCGTTGGCCTTTTTTATTGCAATCGCACACTGTCTTGACATTTTCAGTGAGTTATCTACCATGATCCCAAGATCTCTCTCTTGGTCAGTCTCTGCCAGTTCACACCCCATCAACTTGTATTTGTAGCTGGGATTCTTGGCCCCAATGTGCATTACTTTGCACTTGGCCACACTGAACCTCATCTGCCACGTTTACGCCCACTCACCCAGCCTCAACAGATCCCTTTGGAGCTCCTTACAACCCTCTCTGGTTCTCACCACCCTGAACAATTTAGTGTCATCTGCAAACTTGGCCACCTCACTGCTTACTCTCGACTCCAAATCGTTTATGAACAAGTTAAAGAGCATGGGACCTAGTACTGAGCCCTGTGGCACTCCACTGCTTACCGTCCTCCACTGCGAAGACTGCCCATTTATACTCACTCTCTGCTTCCTATTACTCAGCCAGTTTTTGATCCACAAGAGGACCTGTCCTTTTACTCCATGACTCTCGAACTTACTAAGGAGCCTTTGATGAGGAACTTTATCAAAAGCTTTTTGGAAGTCAAGGTAAACAATATCTATCGGTCTCCTTTGTCCACATGTTTGCTCACCCCCTCAAAGAAATGTAACAGGTTAGTGAGGCAATATCTTCCCTTACAGAATCCATGCTGAGTCTTCCTCAATAACTCGTGGTCATCAATGTGTCTACTCATTCTGTCCTTGGTAATGGTTTCTACCAACTTTCCCGGTATTGAAGTCAGATTGACTGGCCTATAGTTTCCCGGATCTCCTCTGGAACCCTTTTTAAAGATGGGGGTGACGTTTGCTACCTTCCAGTCCTCAGGAACGGAGGCAGATTTCAATGAAAGATTACATATTTTTGTCAGAAGATCCACAAGTTCAACTTTGAGTTCTTTCAGAACTCTTGGATGTATGCCATCCGGACCTGGTGACTTATTAGTTTTTAATTCGTCTATCAGTGTCAGACAGTGGAATATCAAATCAACCAGACTCTGAGTTGATACAAAGTTAAGGCTTTATTCGAAAATCCATAGCATCTGAACAAAGGAAGATTGGAACTGATACATTGTTGTTCAATAAGGCATGTCTTAAAGAATTCTACATCAAAGGTTACTATTCATAAAACCACATTTCTAAACATGGCTAAGTCGAGGTGCAAGGTTTCACACAGTCCTCCCCTCTTATCACTTTGTTGTGACTGCTTCCCAGGGATGGCTAAACTGCCGTCCCCGGAGGCTCTTATCTTCAAGGGAGGTAGCTTTTGTTAGTTTCAAGGAATTGAATGTTCTAGTAACATTCTAGGCTTCTACTTTGATATGCAAGGTCTTTCTCAGGATTAGAAATAAAGGTTCAGAAAATGGAGTCGGTTAGGCTAAGAATACAGTTACATCACAGTTAAGTCCCAGTGTGTGACAATCAGTCGTAGGACCTCCTCTCTTGTCACCTCAATCTGACTCAGGTCTTTCAACACCCCTTCCAATAGAAGTGGTTCTGGAGCAGGCAAAGACTTCTCATCTTCCACAGTGAAGACGGAGGCAAAAAAATGCATTCAGCTTCTCAGCCATTTCCCTATCCTCCTTCAGTAATCCTTTGACCCCTTGGTCATCCAAGGGCCCCACTGCCTCCCTGGCTGGTTTCCTGCTTCTAATATATTTGAAGAAATTTTTATTGTTGGTCTTTATGTTTTTTGCAATATGCTCCTCATAGTCCCTTTTTGCCTGCCTGATCACAGTCTTGCATTTGATTTGCCACAGCCTGTGTTCCCTTTTATTAATCTCATTTGGATTAGCTTTCCACTGCTTAAAGGAGTCCTTCTTACCTTTTACAGCTTCCATTGCTATGTTTGTTATCCATGCAGGCCTTTTCTTGTACCTGTTTGTGCCTTTCCTAACTTGTGGTATATATTGTATCTGAGCTTCTAGGATTGTAGTTTTAAATAGCCTCCAAGCTTCCCCAAGGGTTTGGACTGTATTTACCTTTCCTTTCAGTTTCCTCTTCACATGCCTCCTCATCTCAGAGGATTTACCCCTTTTAAAGTTAAACGTGGTTGTGCTGGTCTTTTGGGGCAACTCTCTATTTATACAAATGGTGAAATCAATAATGTTATGGTCACTGCTCCCCTGCTCTCACCAAGTCTTGGGCATTACTTAGCACGAAATCCCGGATTGCCCCACCCTGGTAGGTTCTGAGACCATCTGCTCCATAGCACAGTCATTGAGAGCATCTAGAAACTCAATCTCTCTCTCGACCAGAACACATATTGACCCAATCAACCTACGGGTAGTTAAAACCACCTATGACGACACAGTTTTTACATCTAGCCACTATCTTTAAGCCTTCCATCATATTATAGTCGTCCTCTATCTTTTGATTTGGTGGGCGATAAACTCCCATAGTTAAATTTCCTTTTGGGCCCTCTATTTCAACCCAAACCTAGAAGGGAATCTAATTCTCTGACCTCAGTCTTACTGGACCATACGCCCTCTCTGACATACAGCGCCACCCCATCTCCAACCCTTCCCTCCCTATCCTTCCGATATAACTTATATCCAGGAATCACCGTGTCCCACTGATTCTCCTCATTCCACCAAGTTTCTGAAATTCCCACAATGTCTATGTTTTCTCCCAACACTAAACATTCCAACTCACCAATTTTACTTTGAACACTTCTAGCATTTGTGTACAAACATCTATAATTTCCCAGGCAAGCTAGGCCCACAACCTTCTCCTGCCACCTCGAGACTCTGGCAGGCAGTCCATACCGTTTGTCACCATCTCAGTGGACAACTCTGATCCATTACCGGTAGAAAAGTATCAGCTAACCCGTCATCTCTTTGAGATGAGTCCTCCCGAACCAGAGACATTTCATCTCCTGTCGGCTTTCCCCCAAGATTTAGTTTAAAAACTGCTCTGCCACCTTTTTGATTTTAAGCGCCAGCAGCCTGGTTCCATCTGGGGACAAGTGGAGACCGTCTTTTTTGTACAGCTCCCGCTTGTTCCAGAAAGCATCCCAGTACCTAACAAACTTAAACCCTTCCTCCTTACACCATCGTCTCATCCACACATTGAGACTTCTAATTTGTGCCTGTCTCTCCAGCCCTGCACTTGGAACAGGTAGCTACCTTGGAGGTCCTGGCCTTAAGTCTCCTGCCTAGCAGCCTAAATTTTTTCTCCAGGACCCCATGACTGCATTTCCCCACATTGTTGGTGCCAACATGCACCACAACCACTGGCTCCTCCCCAGCACTGTCTATCAGCCTATCTACTACACGCGTAATGTCTGCTACCTTCGCACCAGGCAGACAAGTCACCATACGGTCATTACGTGGTTTTGCCACCCAGCTGTATACTTGCCTAAGGATCGAATCACCAACTACCGAGACCCCCCCCCTCTCTCCCCTCCCAGGGATGGTTTCCTGGCGCAAAAGGATTCCCGCTCACCAACTGAAGAAGAGGTCCCTTCTGAGGGTGCATTCCCCTTATCCTCAGCACAGTGCCCTGTTCCCTCTCGACCCTCAAGCTCCCTGGCAGCAACGGGGCTGCCACGTTCAGAGCAGGGCTCATCTAACACGTCCCCGAGAGTCTTCTCCAAGTCCCTAACTGACTGTCTCTGTTTCTCCAGGTCAGTCACCTCAGCCTCAAGGGTACGAACTCGTTCCCTGAAGACCAGGAGCTCCTTGCATCGAGCACACACCCAAGACTTCTGTCCTGTGGGCAGATAGTCATACATGTGACACTCAGTGCAAACACTGGAAAGCCCCCACCCCCCTGCTGGCATTCTACCTTCATGATAGCTTTTTAAAAATATACAGTCCCCTTTTAAACCCTGTTTGTTTATGTGGCTCCCCATCTGGAGAGTCTACTTACCTTATTGGGAACACAAGGAATTTGGGTTCCTGGTCCTTACACAGCCCCCAGGCTAAGAGCCACAGGCCAAGAGCCCTTTAGCTCTCGCCCTTCAGCTCGCGCCTCTGGCAAGGTGCAACTTAATGCAAAGAGGGTAGGGAACACAGCCACTCCTAATCCATCAGCAACAATCACCTGAAATCACCTTCACCTTCAGCCCTTCACACAAACTCAGAAGTTTTCAGCCATTCCTCCAGCTGCTGAGCCACAAACCTCACACTTGTAGCATTTCTCTGCTCTATCCCAGAGCTCTCTGCAATGTGCTCAGTCTCTGGCAAGGCGCAGCTTAATAATGCAAAGAGGGTGGGGAACACAGCCACTCCTAATCAATCAGCAACAATCACCTGCAATCACCTTCACCTTCAGCCCTTCACACAAACTCAGAAGTTTTCAGCTACTCCCCCAGCTGCTGAGCCACAAACCTCACGCTGGCAGCACTTCTCTACTCTCAAGTGGAGATTCAAATAGAACTCCTATTAGCAAATTTGAGTCATCTGCCCATCAGAGGAGAGATCTAACAGATAGGCGGGTAGACTGAGACTGAGTATGGAGGTCAAAAACAAGCAGAAACCAATTTTGGAGTGGTCTTAGATACAACTTCACAAATGGGAAGACTTCAGTAGTAGAGGCCATAAAGCCCAGCAGTCTCTGACTACACAGGGCTGATTGGAATTTGTTAAGACTGAAACTTACCAACCAGCATACATTCAGGAGGGGGAAAGGCTCTCTCTGAGGACAAGTCCAGCAATGCCCCTATAAATTGTACTGAATGACAGGATGTCCATTTTGACTTTTCCCAGTTTGCTGTCAACCAGAGTCTGGTGACCACAGAAAGAATAAGGTCTAAATGACTCTGGAACACATCTGCAGAAGGGGCCACAAGAAGCCAGTTGTCCAAGTACAGGAAGACAGCCCAGCCCGCAGAGCACAAAAAGACAGTAACAGCTGTCATGCATTTGGTAAGCACATGCAGTGCTGTTACCAATCCAAAACAAAGGATGGTGTGCTGCCAAACAATACCATAGCATTGAAAATGTAGGCATTTCCTGAGGCCAGGGTGAACGGAAATATGAAAATAAGCATCCTTCAAATCAAACACAATAAACCACTAATTTAATTTTAACATTAAAATTTCCCTGAGGAAGGGAAACAATACAAAACTTTTTAATACAAAGAGACTTAAGATTTTTTAACTCAAGAGTAGGACTGATGCCCATCCATTTTAGGCACTGAAAAATATCTCAAGTAAAAACTCATGGGAACAGAATGTGAAGGGGTCAGTTAGCCAGCTCCTTTAGAAATTAGGTCAGTTTCAGTGTTCCTAAGTTGATCAATAGGATTCCCTTCCATAACCTGAGGAGGGCCCAGAGATGTCCTTTCCTGAAACTCCAACTTGTAACCACTAGCAAAAATACTGAGGACCCAGGAATAAGAACATAAGCACATAAGAAAAGCCATGTTGGATCAGGTCAATGGCCCATCCAGTCCAACACTTTGGGTCACACAGTGGCCAAAAAACCCCAAGTGCCATAAGGAGGTCCATCAGTGGGGCCAGGACACTAGAAGCCCTCCCACTGTGCCCCCCAAGTACCCAAAATACAGAGCATCACTGCCTCAGACAGAGAGTTCCAACGATAAACTAAGGCTAATATCCACTGATGGACTTTGGCTCCATATGCTTATCCAATCTCCTCTTGAAGCTGACTAGGCTTGTAGCCGCCACCACCTCCTGTGGCAGTGAATTCGATGTGTTAATAACCCTTTGGGTGAAGAAGTACTTCCTTTTATCAGTTCTAATCCAACTGCTAAGCAATTTCATTGAATGTCCACGAATCTCTGGTGATGACTTCCCAAGAAGGCAAAAAAGGAGTTAGCATCTAAAAAGAAGGGAGGATGTGGTCGAGCACCATCATACAGTCCAAACAATGATTTTTGTCCCTAGTCCTTGGTTGGGAGGGGTTTAGCCTAGTGTGGTTGGGAGGGGTTTGGCCTTTTACATTCCCTAGGCATGAAAGCCCTAATAAGAACGTGGCCTGTGCTCTCAATTTCAAGATCAGCAAATATAAAGCCATAATGGTGGCTCTTCTTATGGGAATGAATATCAACATACATTGAGTTACTTTCAGAGGACAAGTTTTCTATGGCAAAGGTCTTGCAGGTGAAGTCACAAGACTTTCAAAACAGCAGATGAATGCAGGAAGGCACACTGCTAATTGCTCTGCACATTCTATGATGTCTGCAATTACCTTCAGGCATTTTGCTTGGCTCTGTGCAACAGCTCTTTCCCAGAGACTCGTGCTAAAATAGAGGACTTACCATTTGGGGGTGACCTGCTATTTTCATCCAAAACTGATGAAAAGTTAGAAAAAATCAAGAAAAACAAACAGCTAGATCGCTTGAAGTGATAACTGCCCCTCCTCAACCCTTTGAGAATAGGCCTCTATCTAGGTAACGGTACCACCAACAACTGAGGTACCACAGGAGCATCCCTTTGTCTTCCTCCTTCTAGGAACAGACCTTATATCCAGGGAATCAGTCTTTCACCCCTCCTTATCTACTAGAACAGAATGAGAGCCATGGTGAGGTTTTGCCTGGGCTTCTTCCATAACCCGCAATGAGGGTTCTGAGTAGTTAAACAGGAAGCACAGTCTGTCTGTTTATACAAATTTTCCATCTTTCTAGTTATAGGCGGGATGATGGAAAGCTTCTCCCATATGCCCTTTCAATGACCAGAAAATCCTCAAACCACTGCGGTAGGTGCATCCGAGTATAATGCCTAAAGAATCTTATTTTTCACTGTAGGGTTTGAGGACAACATATCCATCTCTAACAACTTACCGTAGCCATTTTAAGCATTTGCTCAGAAAACAAACACAAATCCTGACTGGGGAAAGTAGGTGCAGTGTCTCCAATAACTTCATCTAGAGACTAAAGTTAGCTCTGATCTGGGATCAGAACAGGATCTCTTTTCTTCAGAGTCACGTTCAGGAGCCAGTGATAGAATTGCTGATGGAAAAAAAGGGGCAGCCTGCTGAGAACATGGTGGTGGCATTCCATAAGCCAAAGGAATCAAAGTGAAAGAATCACTCCACTGTTAATGATATGGGGGCCATGACTAGAATATAGGGGCCAGGGTGCACCCCACCAAGGATGAGTAGAGAATGGCTGCAAGGGAACTGACTGCCTTATTTGCGGGGTCAAAAGCAGTGGCTGCAGAATTGGATGAGCCCTCTCTCTAGATAGGTGCTGGGACAAAACCAGGG
Organism: Heteronotia binoei; assembly: GCF_032191835.1. NCBI lineage: Eukaryota > Metazoa > Chordata > Lepidosauria > Squamata > Gekkonidae > Heteronotia > Heteronotia binoei. The sequence continues at coordinate 119,804,345 of NC_083226.1, read as the reverse complement.
GAGGCTCACCCTCAGAACCAGAGTCCTCCAGTTCATGAAGGTGTGGAGAGGAAGCATGTTACACTGGAGATAGTCTGTCCTCTAAGACTATTGGCTCCATGAGTTCTGGCTCTGATGCAATAGGTGCCAACTCCTTTCATTTTTAATGAGATGGAGCAGAGTCCTTAAACTTCTTGGGGGGGGGTCCCAATGTGCTGTGGTGCAAAGGCATCAGATCTGGAGATTGAGATTGGTGACAATGGGGATTCAGAGTCAAAACAAAATGGGCAGAGGTAATAGACTCAGATCTCAGGACTGGTTCATGTTAGGCAGATAATTTTGCTGCCAGCTTTTCCATACCCAATAAGGCACTTGCTCAGAGGGCAGCTTTTGGTTGGGAGGCCCTATCTGAACATGCCTTGGTATAAATTGCTGGCAATGCTTGCAGGAACCCATTTTATCAGATTCATCCAAGTAGAAGACACTGAGAGTGATTACCCACTGGCATTTGCTCTGCCCCCACGCTTCTCCTTGCATCAGCACAAGCCATCAATTCCCCACCAGTCGCTCCACAGCACCTCTTGCTTTGGGGCTACTTCCAATTCCCATAGCGGCAACTGGAACTCCAAAAAACCAGCATCCTGTTGCTTCGACTGTAATAGGAAGAAGCCGCAATGTAAGAGCCGCCTGTTGAGCAACTACTGGGGAATCCATCGTTTGAGGCGGCACAGGGAGAAGAGTGGGGGCAGAGCAAACGCCAGTGAGGAATCACTGTGAGAAGTGATCGTCAGACTGCAGTGTTTTCACCCTGCACTCAAGACTTTTTAAAAACAGAGACTTGTGGGATATTTGAGCTTCGAAATCTATGGAGGAAAAGTAGAACTGAAAAAACTGGAACGATCATTATGAGCAAAGCTAGGAGGATCCTTGCAACTTTTTTGGCAGGAAAAGAGTGATACACATGCACTGAGGAGAAGGGGCACCCTTTCTACTCCTAAGAAGTTAGAGAATTCTCTCCATCAGCAGACCAGCATGTGCATAGTCCCCAATGTGGGACTGCACAGAAGACCAAAGATGAACTGTATGTTCTCATCAGCTTCCCCCCACTTTAGATGTCCTCCTTTGCTACAATGGCAATACAGTCTATGTTCAGAGCTCACTGACAGTGAGTTATAGTGGCAGTGAGATATACAAAATGTGAATTAATCTGTCTCACTATTTCAATATGAGTTATAAGCTACCAGGACAATTCACACACCACTGTGTGTAGCCTTCTTATTAAGTAAGCACATCTGTAAATATCTGCCATAATGGACTGAGTTAAATATTTGTTTTGATTTTCACACCAAAAGTTTCCCTTTCATTAAGACAAAAGTTTTTAGCATAAAAAAAACCAGCTTATGAGGGAAAAAAATATCAGGGCTGTTTTGGGAAAAGTAGCTTCTCTCACATGAAGCTGTAACAGTCTTGAGCAAGCCCTAAAGTTAGGTTTTGAATGAAGAGCTATGTGGTTTCTGAACAAGTTGTAAAAGGAAGAGAGTAAGGAAACTTTACAGCCTTGACTGAAGAAGTATACAGACTAGTGAATTCTGTTTTAAAACAATTTTATTAATTTGCAATATATTGTTATAGTATTCTTTAAAAAAAATTTAAAAAATACAAATTGAAAACAATACATCATACTTCCCCCCCCCCTTCTGCTCCCCGTTTCTTGACCCCTGCCGGTGTTGTCTTAAAATTGCAAAAAATACAAGGTAATTTAACAAATCAAGAATCTCCATTTTAAAACTTTATAACTTTATAACGCTAAAGAAGTAAAAACAAAAAAGTTAACTCTATAAGTTCATCTTTATTTTCCTCCTTTCATCTTAAACTCTAAGAAAGAAAAACCACACTTCAGCTATTGTCAAAAAACACTAAATGTCCCTTTACTTTCCATTGTTTTTCAACATAGTTTTGAAATTTCTCCCATTCCTTTCTAAACTTCTCCAAATCATAGCCTTTTAAGATTCTTGTAAGCTTGTCCATTTCACTCCATGACATAATGTTTATAATCCAATCCCATTTTTCTGATATTTTATCTTGCTTCCATAACTGCGCATATAATGTTCTTGCAGCTAAAAGCAGATACCACACCATCATTCTATCTTGTTTCATTAAATTTCCATTTGTAATCCCAACAAAAAAAAGTCCAGAGATCTCTTAATGTCATAACCTAAAATTTTTGACATTTCTTTCTGAATCATTTGCCAAAACTGTTTTGCTTTTTCACAAGTCCACCACATGTGGTAGAAAGATCCTTCATGTTTTTTACATTTCCAGCATCTGTCTGACACCTGGTTATTCATTTTTGCCAGTTTCTTAGGTGTCATGTACCATCTATACAGCATTTTAAAACAGTTTAATATTATAACATGTCGATATCTTCATAGAGTTCTTCCATAAATACTCCCAAGATTCCATTTGTATTTCTTTGTTAAAATTGATTGCCCATTTTATCATTTGAGATTTAACTACTTCATCTTCCATAGACCACTTCAATAATAATTTATAAGTCCTTGAAATCAATTTTTTGTTATCGCCCAACAGCATTCTTTCCAATTCTGTTTGCTCCTGTCTTATACCTTCATTTTTGATGTCCTGTTACACCAAACTCTTGATTTGTTGTAGTTGAAACCAATTATATTTATGTTGTAATTCTTCAGCTGATTTTAGCTCCACCTTTCCTCCCTGAATCTTTAATAGCTGGTTATACGTTAACCACATCCCTTCATCTGTTTCTGAGGACAATTTTATTACTTCAGTTGGCACAATCCAAAGCGGCTTTCTCTCATCACCATATTTTTTATATTTTAACCAAGTGCTTAGCAGATTTCTTCTTATATAATGGTGTGAGAAAAAACCATCCATCTTATTTTTCCCATGAAATATATAGGCATGCCAACCAAAAATATTTCCATGGCCTTCTAAAACCAGTAATTTTTTATTTAATAACGTCATCCATTCTTTAATCCATACCAAACATACTGCATCATAATACAATTTTAGATCTGGTAACTGGAAACCTCCCCTTTCTTTTGCATCAGTTAAGATTTTCATTTTGATCCTTGGTTTTCTTCCAGCCCATACAAATTCTGAGACTTTTCTTTGCCATTTACTAAATTATTTATTGTCCTTCACAACTGGAATTGTTTGAAATTAGGAACATACGGTAATTCTTGGTAGAACATTCATTTTAATTGCAGCGATTCTACCCAGCATAGACAAGTTCAATTTATTCCATTTTATCAAATCTTCATCAATTTTCCACCAAAGCTTCTCATAGTTATTTTTATACAAATCTATATTTTTCATGGTAACTTCCACACCTAAATATTTTACTTTTGAAGTGACCTCACACTATGTTGCCCTTTGCAGTTTTTCCTGTTGGCTCTTTGTCATATTTTTACAATTTTTTTTATTTTCCTTTATTTATATAAAAGCCTGCCAATTCTCCATACTCTTGTATTTTGTGAAGCAGCAATGGTGCCACATGTAAGGGATTTTTCATTAATAAACATTACATCATCAGCAAACGCTCTGTATTTATAGGTAATTTAAACCCCTCTATTTCTTTGTCATCTTGTATTTGCCTAAACAAAGTCTCCTAGTGTCATAATAAATATCAATGGAGATAGAGGGCAGCCTTGCCTTGTTCCTTTACCAATTATCATTTTCTCCATCAAATTTGCATTTATACAGAGTCTTGCTTGTTGCTCAGTGTATATCGCCTTGACCATTCTTATTAAATCTTCTCCTAATCCCAGTTTTTCCATCACTGCAAACATAAAATCCCAATTCACATTGTCAAAGGCTTTCTCTGCATCTGCAAAAAATAGTGCCACTTCTTTTTCAGGATGCCTGTCATAATATTCAATAATATCTATAACAGTTCTAATATTATCTCTAATTTGTCTCCTGGGAAGAAATCCTGCTTGTTCCTCTTTGATAAGATTATTCAAATGCCATTTGAGTCGTTCTGCTAGTATCCTAGCGTATATTTTGTAGTCACTGTTAAGTAATGAAATTGGTCTATAATTTTTTACATTTGTGGTATCTCTATCTTCTTTTGGTATCAACGAAATTATTGCTTCCTTCCATGTATTTGGTATTGTCCTGTCAGTCCTTATAATATTCATCAGCTTCTGAAGTTTCGGTACTAACGTATCTACGAGAACTTTGTAGAATTTTGCTGGAAAGCCATCTGGACCCGGTGCCTTTCCCATTTTCATCGAATTTATAGCTGCTTCAACTTCAGTTTTTTTCAATTGGTTCATTTAATACTTTTCCGTGTTTTCTGTTAAGGGATTTACTTGAATTTTCTGTAAATATGGATCTATTTTTCTCTTCTCCACCTTTTGAGCTTGAAATAACTTAGCATAATATTTGTAAAATTCCCTTTTAATTCCTGCTTGGTCAACAATTTCTTTACCTCCCAGTACAATTTTGTTCACAAACTTATTTTCCCTTTTTTTTTTTTTTAATTTGTCAAGCCTGGTATTTTCCAGGCTTATTTGCTCTTTCAAAAGATTTCTGTTGCAGTCTCTTTAAATTCCATTCTACCTCTTTATTTAACAAATGACTCAATTGATTCTGCAATAATATTTCCCTTATTATTTTCTTTTTTAAAGTTCTTTTTCTTTTTTCCCAATCCAATGTCCAGTATTGTTTCTCTTTAGCTCTCTTATCTTTATTATTCATTGTAATTAAAATGCTTCTCATTAACGGTTTGTATGCATCCCACACCGTTTGGAATTGAATGTCCTCCTTTTCATTTATTTGGAAGAAAGCTTTAGTTTCCTTTTCTAGAGACACCACTATCTCTGTTTTCTGTAGCAAATCTTCATTTATTCTCCATCTCCTAATAGTTTTCACACTTTTTGCCGACCACATCAATGGACTGTGATTGGCCCCAACTTTAGGAAGAATCTCTATTTTTTTCGTCATAAGTCCAAAATCTTTTGTAGTCCATAACATATCAATTCTTGAGAAAGAGTTATGCCTAGCTGAATAAAATGTGTAATCACACACTTTAGGATTAAATTTCCTCCATATATCTTCCAAGCTTTCTTGTTTCACTAAATCAAAAAATGACTTTGGTAATTTCCCCTCCTTATTTCTTTCCCCTGATCTGTCCAAATCATTAATAATTGTTCCACTGAAATCTCCCCATTACCATTATTTGTTCATAAGTCACTTGGTCTAATTGTTGCACAATGTCTTTAAAGAAGGAGTCTTTCACCCCAATTGGGGCATACAATCCCAACAACAACGTCCTTTTATCATTCATCGTCACTTCCACAGCTAAATATCTTCCGTCATTATCCTTAAAAATCAATTTTGGATTCAGTTCCTGTTTAACATAAAAAATCATTCCCCTTTTTTTCTCCTTAGCCAAAGAAAAAAATTCCTTGTTTATTCCATAAAAATTTATAATCCAATTGTTCAATATGTACTTCTTGTAAACAAATTATACTACATTTTTGTTTCTTGAGCCAATGAAATGTAGCCTTTCTTTTTTGCAGTGAATTTAGTCCATTTACGTTCCAAGATATTTATTTGTAATCCATAACGATTCTTCTTTTATTCTGTATCCCCAAATCCTTCATTTTCTTCAAAAAATCTCCTCAGTTCCTGTACATTTGTAATTGTAATCCTCTTTCCACCATGTTCAAAACTTAGACCTTCAGGCAGTATCTATCTATATCTCACTTTATTATCCCGCAGCTTGTCAGTTAGTTTTTTGTACAATCTTCTGTCATTTATAACCTTTCTTGGCAGCTCTTTCATGATTCTTACTCTGCTTCCATCAATTTCCAATTTTTTTTCAAATTTTTTTCTTAAGATCTTTCCCACCATGTCTCTTGAAATAAATTTTATTATCACATCTCTTGGTAGCTTGTTTTTCTTGGCATATAATGAATTGACCCTGTACAGTCATAAAGATGGCTAGATTCATCAGGTTCTATCTCCAAAAACTCAGCAATAATACTCATTATATATGTCTTTAAGTCAGATCCTTCATTCTCAGGTAGTCCTCTCAAACATATCTGGTTTTCCATTAACTTAGTCTTGCAGAGCTACTTTCTTCTGCAGTTTATTAATCATGGAATCTTGATCCTTCACCTTATTTTCAACCACATGTACTTTATTTAGTGTTGCTTGTGAATCCTTTCTGAGATTCTCAATTTCTTTTTTAATTTCTGTCTTCACCACTTCTGCACTTGTTTCAATGTCTTTTTTAAATTCTTTAATTAATTGCTTCTTATTATCCATTATGAGATCTTTCATTACTTTGACCAGTCGCCTCCATAGCATCCAACTGGTCTTGTATTTTAGGCATTATGCCTTCTTCAAGTGAGCCAGTCCTTGCACGTAACTGTTTTGGTGCTTGCTTATGATCAGACATTACTGTTTTCCCACTGCCAAAATAGGCTCTTAAGTTGATCTCACCAAATTCAAGTTAGACCATAGGATTTTACAGATTAGGAAATGCCCTTTTCAATAAGCCCAAAATTGCTGTTCTCAGGGCTTCCTAACTTGAGATATTTTTTAAAGTTTTAAAAATACTCAAAATGGTGTCCGTGACTTTTCAAACCCTTTTAAAAGTTTTTTCCTTTTTTGCCAAAAGACCACCAAAATTGGTTCCAATATTATAATCCAATACGTTTCACTCTATAGTCATGATATCTACCGGCTCCACTAATTTTTAAAATCTCATTCTTTTTTCTTGAATTTTTTAAAAAAATGTTGACCTTCTTTTAATGGCCGCCACAATTTCACTATGGTTTTCAAGTCCTAGAGAAGGTCAGGAGGTTTAGAAAGTTCTCTTCTTCTAATGGCTCGTTCCTGCTTTTCTTGCCACAAAGTCACGTTCTCAATGGTTGAGAGATCTCGCGATACTTGTATGACGCCACTTCCTGTGACGTCTTCCACTTCAGCAACTCAGTGACGATGTTTTTTTTTTTTGCAGAAACCGCAAGTATTCCAAACATTAGTAGTTTTTCATGCTTTAACTTTGCTTCTAAAATTCCAAAAGTCCCCAAAATTACCCCCTTCTCTTCTTTACAACTTTAGAATATTATAGTTAAGTCCAAATTTTAATCCTTGTCTCATATAGAATTAATTTTAGTCCCGGAATGATAGATAACAATCTTCTTACCTTGCAACCAAATATATCCTCCTTAACACCATCCTTTCCAAAGATGAATATTTAGATATTAGTATAGTCCAAAGAAGGCTTCAATCTTGATGAATTTAAGTCAATTTAATGACCACGGAGACCCTCTGTAGACGCTGGAATGCAATTCTTCGCTGGGGACTCTTCAAAGCCTAAAAGGAACCCCACTGGGACTCCTCGTCAGCCAAAGTAAATCCCCTCAGAATTCTCCTAAGCATGTCTTGGCCTTTTCCCTCACTGAGAAAAGTAGGCAGCAGGCGTTGGGGTCGCCTTCTCTACCCAGAACAGAGGCCCCGGTCCGCTCCTCTTTTGAGAAGCGACTCAATTCTCCATGATCCAACCTCAGAAGTACAGTCTAGTGAATTCTAAAGGGAGACAAGAAGAACTCCCTCAGCCTTTGAAGGGAGAAATGCATAGCCCCCAGCTTAGACCAAAGGATCCAGGCTCTGGAAAACTCCACAGTCTCAACCTCAAGTGAACTTTGCACATTTCCTGAGTTTGTTTAAATGGATGGATGTAGAGCCAGCAGACTCCCTGATACCTTCCACCAGATTTAGAAACTAAGATTATGCAGTAGTTTTAGAAATTGTTTACAATGTCAAGCCTCAGCTTCACAGAAAATATGAAACCTAAAAAAGAACATTATCGATCATGCAGAATGCTACATTTGGGCTCATTTGAATACTGTAAGTTCTGATAAGGCCTGGCTTAGGCATTTTGGGGATAGGTATCTTACAGACTGTATAAATGTCCTTCCAAAAGCTTCTTCTAAAATGTTGTTTTACCATTTATTGGAAACCACACATGTTAGTTAAGCCTGAAAAGCTTTAAGTCTGTCCATTAAAGGTTACTTGGAGATTCAATGGAACAACTAAGTTAACAATTTTTCAAAAATGCAAAGTAGGTAAACACAAAAGATTCATTTTATACAAACATGAATTCAAAATTATATGAATCCAGCTGTAATTCTCGTTTCGTACATACGTAACCATTAGAAGAAGATATTGGATTTATACCCTGCCCTTCACTCAAAGCCTCAGAGTGACTTACAACCTCTTTTCCCTTCCTTTCCCCACAACAGACATCCTGTGAGGTATGGTAGGGCCAAGAGAGCTTTTTTGAGAACTGCTCTTTGAGAACAGCTGTGAGAGAACTGGTGTGAACCAAGGTCACACCAGCAGCTGCATGTGGAGGAGTGGAGAATCAAACCCAGTTCTCTCAGATTAGAACTCACACTCTTAACCACTACACCAAACTGGCTCTTTAGGGGAAAAGTCCCTAAAACCAGCCCAGAAGCAAAAATAGCGTCCTGTAAATCAGAATCATGACTTAGGACTTCATCCCTTCATAAAATCTAGGCTTTGATTAGCTTCTTAAACTGATGCAATACTATATTAATTTTTAAAGTAAACAGGCTTTTGATAGATCTGATGCATTTCTAATCTTAAAATGGAAATTAAAAATACAGGGAAATTATAAATGCTTGAATATGGCCACAAAACAACAGCTGAAAAGATGAGGCATATGGACAGGCCAAGCATGAGATGAAATCCTGCCTTTCACATGACAAGACTGGCTACAAACAGAATCCAATACAGAGTGTGAAAAAAGCCACTTCTCCAAAAGCAGTTCTGAAAATTATATGCATGGCACTCAAGAAAATGCTTTACCCCAGCCCCAAATAGATCAACTTGATCAAGCAATCTTCTGTTGGTAAGGAGGAGGGATGGGCTTCACCATGCATATGGAGTTCTCAAACCACTGTCATTTATTTCAACTGAAGCAACAGCTCCATGTAAATACAGCACTGCACTTGTCATTCTAGTTCAATTACTAAAGTAAAACAGACTCACTTCTAAACCAGTTTGTTTGAAGAATCAGAACAAGATGCAACACTAACACAACACTTGAACTATATGAAACCTACTTGTTCTTTACATTTCTAATAATGGATGTAGGGAGCTGGGACAACTGAACACCACATGTACATTTGTGCAGATTAGATGAAAATACTTGACTATTCCAGAATCCTACTTTTTAAAAAAAAAAACTGTACAAAAACAAACTAAACAGCAAGCTAGCAATCAAAGTACAGTAAAAAGGTCTGCCAGGCGTTTGGCTGAGGTGGGTGGGCATCCTTATCTAGCTATACCATCTAACTAGCCTCCCAACATTGACTGACTACCATCTGGACTGGAGGAAATCGGGCCAATATAGTTGGCATCTTTCGGACACCTAAATTAAGTGTCTACCTTATCCACGCTGCCTTAAGTTAAATCTGAGCTATTGGCTCAACTGTCTTAAATTTTTAATACGTTTTAATTGTTTAACTGTTTTACTGTTTATCTATTGTTGGTTTTTAACTGTTTAATATTCTGGAATCCACCCTGAGCCCTTAGGGGAAAGGGCAGAATATAAATTCACAGAAATAAATTCACAGAAATAAAAATAAGGAAACTAAGGGAGAAGTCTACCATTTCTACGTTATTTCTTCTTCCATCATGGATTACTTACTTTCATTAAAGGCATATTCAAATCCTTCAAGAGTATCAGGAAATTCAAGAGGTGGCTCATCCTTTTTCATTAGTTCATCCAAGTCTATTCTAGATAACAAATCTGAAAAAGATATTGGTGGGAAAGAAGACTTATCTTTCTGCAGGCCTCAAATTCATAGTTAGGCCCCTAGAAAAGTAGCAGTCCAGAATGTGAGATATATTATAGTCCTGGTCTGCTTTGATCAGGATACACTCAATTTATTCCAAATGAACAGCATGTTTCTATCTATACAGGAGTGCATCCAAATACAATTTCTCTGGTAGTTTCAATATTACTCTAGAAATACAGAATAATTCAAGAATATATATAAACAAAACATACTAACAGCCTGTACACTTCTCATCCAACAAAATATGGATCAGTCATGATTACTTTGCTGAACAGGATAAAAGAACATGCTTGAAAAATGTGATGGGATACTTGAGATATTTATACCCAATATTTACAGTGTACTCCTATTCCCAATTTACACCTGCTAGATAGTGCTAACTTTAGTGTCAGTATAACGTTCATTTCTCAATTATCATGTTGTCAAATGGTACCACAGATAAGTTTTAGGATGATAACTGTACAATGTAGGTAGTTGCAAGTAGTTAGAATAATCCAACTGAGTCAACACTTTTTAAACAGCAATAAAACAAATTTAAGCCTTATGGAATTATTTCTAGAAGCAAAACACTATGTCTTCTAGTTGTGAAACAAATTTCAATAATCACTATCACTTTAACTTTATTACTTATATGTATACTGCATCAAATGTACACTCTTTGCTATAATAAGAAGTCATGTTATAAAACTATTAAAAGTCTGTTGCAACTTTGCACTTAGACACTTGACTGGGCACAGACTCAATCTGCAGCAAATGAATCCTCCCTCTGGTTATTTTCTATGGTCTCTTTCTTCCTTCTCCTTCCCATAGTAGAGAGAGTGGAAACAAAGCCAGACATACAGGAAGAGGGGGAATACAGCTATCCTGCCTCCCAATGGAGGCAAGCTTGACTGCTGCCATATAAGTATGTCAAGGTCAAACTGATCATCATTTGTATCTTTCTCTTCTTTCAAAGAACTCAAGGTAACGGAAGTGGTGGGGTTTTTTTAAAAAAAATCTTCACATCTATCCCGTGAGGTCTGTTTTGTAAGAAATAGTGACTTCCTCATGACCACTCAAAGAGTTTAGAAGCACAGCATATACCTGGACTTGGATATTCCCCACTTCAAGCTCAGAAATCTATTTCCCACATAAGACAGCAGCTATTAAAATACACAGGAGAGGGTAAGCACAGTGCAGATGGACAACTATCCCTTACCACCATTTCATTATTTGTCACACTGCTAGACTGTCATAGTTTAATCTGCATCCAAAGGTTGCCTCTGTCATATTCCTTTATAGTAATACTTCAGGAATAATTCCACTGGAGTGGGACATAAACTTCCCAAGGAAAAAAAAGGCATGATCTTGGTAGTAAATGATAGCCAAATCCCTACACTCTTTTAATGTGTGCATATTAGCATGGAATATAGGCCTCACAATCAGGTCTGCATAAGCAGAGACGTAAAAGTCACAGGGAAAAAAACAACCAGGGAGTCACTTCCATTGGAAGAAATCTCCCTAGTCTAGAGGAAGGCATCAAACTTTGCTGAGCAGAGTGGTAGGATATAAGCTCATGCTATTTTAACACACTACTTTTCAAAGTATTTCCCCAAACTGCCTATTTTTCTATTATAGTCTCTCTCTTTCAAAATGGTAGAACATAATTTTCTCTCTGAATTGTTCCAGGTTTTCTCATCTACCATACTATACCACATAAGACATTCCCACTGCATGCATGGTGAAGCTTTTCTTTTTTCATATAAAAGAACAAGACGCCATGGATTATGGAGAGGGATAATAAATGTATAGCAACCAAGAAAGTGGGTTGTACTTATTTGCACTTGCTCACCTGCTTTACTAACCACAAAATTACAGTTCATCAGAACACAGTGTACGAAGTGCCTACGGAGAAGTTCCAAATTAATTTGTACCCTTTAATGCTGTAGTCTTCTCTTTTTCATCAGGGCCTCCTTGTTGGATCTGTGCCATGCTTATCCAAATTCTCAACCAAATTAACGCAATGGAGGACACATACATCAATCTTGAGTAGATGAGCTGAAAAAAGAAACAAAGTTGAGTATTTTCATACTTTGGTTCCACTTCAGAATGCATCTAAATATGCAATTCATTATAGACTACTAGAAAAAAAAACCTGTCTGAATACAGTCACAATATTCATATATAATTGGAAGAGGTACATCAGAATGTGCTTGAGCTCTGGGACCTCTATTCTAGGCTTAAGAACCTGTATTTTCCTAGCAAGTAAACAACTGACAGAATTGTTGTCACAGCCATATAAGCTGCCCTGGGAATACACTGAGCTTTAGACCAATCAGCGTATTTAATTCTCATCTTAGCACTATCAGTGGATATTTATATCCAGAGGGTGGGGCATGGACAGGCAAGGCAAATATTTCTACAAACTTGAGAAAAGTCCTAAGTTTGCAGAACAATCCGAAATCTTAAAGGGTGGCTGGGGTGGGGTGGGGGGATCCCAAATGATAAAAGGAGTGTGTGAGAGAGCCAGGGTCAGCAGGTAAAGGAGACCCCTTGAATCCTGTCATACCTTTACCCAGTATCTCAGGAGAACACAAATTAACCTTGTCAGAAATAAAAGATGACACAGATAGCATTTTAAAGTTCAAAACAAAGAATAAGTTTTATTATGTACAGAAAGGCAGGAAAGGGAGGAAATAATATCAGAAATTGTTATATTAAAATGTTGGCAGGCAGAAAATCAAATTATAAATACAAAAGAATATGTAGGCAGGCTGTTATTATTATTATTTGTTTTAACTTTAAACATTTTATTAAGGCATAAAAGTAGCTTACAATCCATAGCGCAAGAAGTTTACCATCAAGATTAACAGAAATAACATCGTAAGCTTAATAGACAGAATACAGAGCAAAAACAACCTTTAAAAACAAAATACAAACTGAAGGTAATAGTAATTATAATTATAATAACACAGTATTTGAAAATAAAATAAGATCAGGGAAAGGAAAAAGGAAGATATAATACACTTTAAATAACTTGAAATTAACTTGTTAAGATAATTTTATAGCAAAAGGAAATCCTTATACATTTTATTTTTAGAATAAGAGTTAGCATAAAATGGATCGGTGTCAAGCTTTTCTAGAATGGGAAGCCAAGTTGCCAGATATTTAGCGTAGGCTTGGTATGGGTCTTTGTGGTCTATGGCTGCCTGAATTTTATCCATTACAATGTGTTCCCAGACTTTAAGTAGCCAGTTGTCAAGTGTCAAATTCAATGAGTTTTTCCAGGACTGCGCAATCGTGGTTTTAGCAGCTGTCAGGAGTTTAACTATCAAGGATTTTTTAGAAGATGAAAGACGGGTATCGGACCAATGATTGAGAAGTATCCTTGTTGGTTCATCTGGGATCAAGACCCCAGTTAGGGAGGAGAGATGGGCACAAATTGAGGTCCAGAATGGTCTGATTTTGGGGCAGTCCCACCAGCAGTGAAAATAAGAGGCTTTGAGCCCACAGTTTCTCCAGCAGTCTGAAGAGCCTAACTGGGTCATATGGGAGAACTGGTTAGGAGTAAGGTACCAACGTGCTATCAATTTAAAGTTTTGTTGAGATATATTTATAATGGTAGATTGTAGGGCATCACTAGCCCATATAGAGTCCCATTGGTCGGGAGAAAGGATGATGCCACAGTCTTTATGCCATTAGGTGCAGGCTGTTATTATAATGTAAAAACAAACAGTGTTTCCCTCACTTTGGATAACACTCTGAACTATAGAAAGACTTTTGAGATGGATTTGGCTTTTCAAATATATCTCCACACACTATCTCACTCCCTGAGAAGACTGAATTTGTGACAACTTCCAACCACAGACCCTTTCCCCTAGCAAACTAGGTATCCTCCTGTCTGAAGAGCTATACCCTGGACTATGACACCTTTGAGGGCCCTTCACACATACACACTCATACACCATTTCACTGCTAGGATCTTTGTCTGTCTTCTGGGATCTTCACACAGCCACAAGAACCTTTTGTCCCTCTCACAGTGTGTGTTTTGTGATCTTTGTTATAACCAGGAGTCTGCCCTTTTTTCTCTGAAACATCTCCTTAGCAGAGCCTTAAACACTCACTCTGCCTTGTGATACACTGTGCCACAGCCTTCTCAGAAAAAGGTCGCTGTTTGTCCCTTCTAACAAACAGGAACTCTCACAGACAAGAGCTCTAATAAATCACCAGCTCTGTCTCAGATGGCCTGGACTGCTGTCTCACCCAGACTTCTCTCAGTCCGATCTCTACCGAAGCTAAACTGGAACTGTACTGAATGCCAGCACAGTCTGCTCTCAACTGATGAGAGTTCTCTCTCCCTGTCCTTTAACTTGTTACATTGGTTACCATGGAGGCGATCAGCCAATCACAGTGAGTGTCTCACACAGACTATTCACACAGACTGCTTTTAGTCCATCACAGAGTGCCTATAGCTTTAAGAAACCAATGCCCCTAATGTCAGACCCAGGGTCAAGGAAAAGACAATTGAAGTTCAAGATCTTTATTCCAGCTTCATGGGCATACACACGCTTTGTCGGAACTGACCTCTCTGTCAGTTCCCCCAACTTATAAACCTTTGCCCTGACCGTTATAATTCAAGCCAAAGCGCACCAAGCAATAGCGGGGGGGTTGTGCGGGGTTTTTGCAAAGCTCTCATCATTGCAGGTGCTCACTATCAGTTCATGGTTCGCATCTCCTCCAGCTCCCAGCCTTGGTTACCTAGTAACTAGCCAATTCCCAGACATGCCATCCTCCCTCCAGATAAGCAACAAGTTACAGTTATATCAAAGGCATAGCAAGCGCAGCACAGCATTGAAGCACAGCCTAGCATTGTTGGATACACATGACAACAGGAACAAGATGGAGTGACTCTTGACATTGCCAGACGACCACAACTGTAGTGCCACCATTCAAGCCATAGTTTCTGTCAGTAAAATGCAAGGGGCTGGAGGCAAGGCTGATTTGGCCTTTAAGAAAGGACACAATGAAGGCAAGCACCAGGTGACTTACTATGAATCACCCAGGACTGGATGTTTACTATCATTCAACAGCAGCCATCCCACAAAACCTAGTGTGCTATAATGGTTAGAGTTTCAAACAGGAGATCTAGGTTTAAATCTCCGCTCTGCCACAGAAGCCTGCTGGGTGACCATGGGTTAATTACACATTCTCAGCCTAAGCTATCAAACAGGGTAGAATAGAGGAGGAAGAGGATGTAATCTGGGTCCCCACTGCGGAGAAAGGTCAAGTATAATTGAAACAATACATATAGCTGAAGATAGGGCACAGATAAAAGGTAGGTTGGTGAGTGGAAAGGAGAAAAGGAAGTATGGAAAGGGAAGAAGCTACAAGGGCTTTCAGGATAGGGAAGGAGGAAATAGTGGAATAGTGAAAAATGAGATGCCTCCTAGAAGTCTGTTGGGTCCCCCAACTTCTACAATTAAATGTCTCATCCCAAATGACTCCTAGCACAAACCCTTTGTTGCTTTCTCTACATTCTTGATTCATCCTCAGTCTAAATAATCGCTTCAGACTTCGTCATACACCCCTGCTAAAAAGTTTTGCCAGCTTCTTCAAAAAAGTTGATAAAATCTAGCACAAAATTTTCATGCCTTCTCAACACATTTCCCTTTTACTTTATTTATTCTTATTTCTTTATTCAAGTTTGAGCCAGGTTTGCTTCTCTCCACTGCCTCCCTCGTAACCTACTGATCTCACCTCATAAAGCATGTGGTAGCCTCCTTTTAATCGCAGTCCACTTTAGAGACCGCTCATTCCTTTCTTATGTTGTCATTTTCACATTGTCCCACAGCTTTCTACTCCCCACCTGTAATTATGTTTTAATCTCATCTGTCTTTCTCTATCCAACTTTCGCCAATTTTTCCTTCCCTAACACTTTTATTTTTTAACTCCTCTTGATCTTCTCCAATTCATTTCTACTTTCAAAGTTACTCCCACCAAGATTTCCAATAACCTGTCCCAGAGCTCTGTCCAACAAATTTCTTCTCAAACTCAACTTTGACCATGTTATATTTGCTACCTTTCGATATAATATCATCCACTAACTCCTCTCCTTTTGTGTACTTCTGACACTATCCTCTCACTGGTCTCTCCAGTCTGCCCATTCTTCACTAGTGCTGGTTCTCATATCTTATTCTGTCCTGGCTGCTGGCTCCTATTGTTTTTTCTTCAGCATTTGTTCTTATTGGTTCCAACACCCAAGGTGACAGCTTTTGTCTTTTTCCCCTCAGAACAATCAACATTTGTGTTATACTTGTATTATATTTAATGTATTTTATTTTTTACCTTTGGGTGATTCACTTTCCATGCTGTATTCACTGTATACACCAGCCATATGGTGAGAGAAGGAGGGAAGGCTCAGGGCAATGGTGTTCTGGACTGAAGAATGCCTAGTCCCCTACTCTGGCCTTTCCAATAGGTTCTTAAAACCCAACCGCTCAAAATCAAATAAAAAAGGAGACCCAAGCTTTGAATAAAAGATTGGTAGCATGTACACTATGCGCTCCTTAGGGGTCTATTTGGAAACTTGCTAGACCAAGGCTGCACTTACATGTAAGGTAAAAAGAGATCTTTTTTTCCCTTGGACCCTTGACTCAACAGACAAGAAACAGACATAGATGAACAACAAAGATTTATTTATCAGAAAATAATGTATTTAATAAGGTAAATATTATGTGTGGATGACTTCAATATTTATTTATTTTATTTATTTTAGTATGCTTATATTCTGCCCTTTCCCATGAACGGGCTCATGGCGGATCACAACATGCAAACAACAATAAAACCTACAGTTCAGAGTTAAAACAATACTTTAAAATTAAACAGATGAAAACAATGAAACAATAAATAAAGTACACCACAAACAGGAAGGGCATACTGTACAAATAAGAGAGCCAGTTTGGTGTAGTGGTTAAGTGTGCGGACTCTTATCTGGGAGAACCAGGTTTGATTCCCCACTCCACTTGCACCTGCTAGCATGGCCTTGGGTCAGCCATAGCCCTGGCAGAGGTTGTCCTTGAAAGGGCAGCTGCTGTGAGAGCCCACTCCAGCCCCACCCACCTCACAGGGTGTCTGTTGTGGGGGAGGAAGGTAAAGGAGATTGTGAGCTGCTCTGAGACTCTTCAAAGTGGAGGGCGGGATATAAATCCAATATCTTCTTCTTCTTATCGTCAATAAGCAATTATAGGCCCAATTTAAATGATGGTAGTAATTACAGAATAGCACTGCAGTAAGATGCAATGCCACAAGGAAGGCCAACTGATGGAATAATAGCTGGAACAGGACGCCCACTGTCTCAGCCATAAGCCTGGTGGAATAGCTCCATCTTGCAGGCCCTACGAAATGGCAGTAGCTCAGGTAGGGTCCGGATCTCCATAGGGAGCTGATTCCACAAGGCAGGGGCCAGGGCTGAAAAGGCCCTGGCCCTGGTTGAGGCAAGCTGGACATCCTTTGGGGCGGAGATGGTCAAGAGGTATTGCGTAACCGATCACAACGACCTCTGGTGCGTATATGGGGAAAGTCTGTCCCTCAGGTATGTTGGTCCCAGACTGTGAAAGGCTTTAACTGTTAGTACCAGAACCTTTCCACAAACTGTATACATACCAGTTATGAATGACAGGCCCTTAACAGGTTGCTTATTTATCCCACTGAAATAAGCCTTCTTCCCTAATCAAACCATCAAACCCTAACTAAAAGTCAAATAAAAACCTAGCTAAGACGACACTCATTTCCAGAGTCACAAAATCCCTATATAAAGGGGATAAGTTTTTCTTCCCCCACCTGAACTGAAGCTGACACCCTCCCTCCCATCCAGCAGACTTCCATGGTCTCTGATTGGCTGACAATCACTCGGATTTGCATGGAGACAAAATCACAAGGATTGGTTCACAGCCCTGGAGAGGTGGAGATTTAAGGATGATTGCCACAGTAACCTTCTCCTTGGCCATTCTGCATTACCCTCTGACAATTTCAGCTGTTTTGCTAACACTATTATTGCTATCATCTCTATAGTGTATTTGTAAATTCTTACATTATCTCTCCATTAGTATCAGCTTCAAAGTTCCTCATTCGTTCTTTTAAAGCATTGCTCATCTCCGCCACAGACTATATTACTTGGAATAGTCTTATGCAGAGTTAGTACGCTAGTCTAGCTACATCACAACTGTCTCCTCTGACTAGCAATGACCCCAAGAATAGAGCAGAAATAGTTTTTGGTTTCTCCAACCAGCACAATTTCATGAATGATGCATTCTTTCTTCAAGTGCCTCTTCACTCTTTAGTGCCTCAAACAAGCTTTTTCAAAGCTATATAATATTTATTCCACCTCATCATTGTACTTCTCCATGCATAGTCAGTACTTTCTCCACCCCAAGTCACTCAACATGCTTTCATCCCCAAAGCATAACAACAAAGAACAGTGATGTATGATGTAAGTTTAGATCCATTTCTACTCATGGTCAACAAGGCAGCTCAGAATACTTCAGCCGGATAGCCCAGGCAAGCCTGATCTTGTCAGATCTCAGAAGCTAAGCAGGGCTGATCCTGACAAATACCTCCAGAGAATAACAGAGGCAGGAGACAGAGGCAGGCTATCAAGCCACTTCTCTGAACATCCTCCATGTCCCAGTAGGAGTCACCATGACTTCTAGGCACAGGCACACACGCTCACATATGCACACAAATGAAAACAAAACAAGGCAGTTCAGAATACTTCTCCGCAACCAATATAACTAAATACAGTTACCAGTAGAATCATAGATGTGGAAGGGGCCTCCAGGGTCATCAACCCCCTGCACAATGCAGGAATTTCACAAATTACCCCCCCCCCCATATATCCAGTCACCTCTGCTCTGAGCCTAGAAGATGGCAAAAACCTCCAGGATCCCTCACCAAATTGGCCTGGAGAAAAATTGCTGACTGACCCCAGTCAGTCAGCAATGTGTGTGTAAGAAAGGGCCACAAGAACTAAGCAATGATGCCACCCTTCCTGCCCTATTTCTCATAATCTGCTTAATTCACAGAATCAGCATTGCTGTCAGATGGCCATCCAGCCTTTGCTTGAAAACTTCCAAAGGAGAGCTCACCACCTCCCAAGGAAGCCTGTTCCACTGAGCAACTGCTCTGTCAGAAAGTTCCTCCTCATGTTTAGCCAGAAACTCTGTTGATTTAATTTCAAACCATTGGTTCTGGTCTGACTTTCTGGGACAACAGTATTTTGCACAGACTTCTACTCATTATGTTTGTGTTACCAGAACATACCCAAACTGTGGGTTGGATTCAGTACAAAATTCTGGCTTGTAGTAATATCCTTATGCAAGTGGATACTAAAAAAAATGGCAGTAAAGGCTTGTTCTAATCATACTTGTGTTTCCACTTGTGCAACCAATTTCTGGGCATAATTAACATACAGTGTGTTGCACAAGACCTTGCACAAGCAGAACTACACTAAGTTAGCCGATGCTTCCACTTGCACATTGCTGGATCCAAGCTTATGTCTTGGATCCAGCAATGTGCAAGTGGAAGCATCGGCTAACTTAGTATATATGATACACAGTTTCTGACATCTGCTTGGCCAATCACACACCTAGCCTAATCCACTTTACAGGGTTGTTGGGAGGATAAATGAAGAAGTAGGGGATGTTGTACTCCACTTTGGATCCCCGTTAGGCGAAAAAAGAGTACAAATGTTGTAAATAAACATATTCTCAACAACAGTGAAGGTTTGGCACCAAACCATTTTTCCCCTTCAGAGAGGCCATTAACTGAAGTCCACCAAAAATAACTAAAAGTTTATGTACTGGTTCAAAAAAAAAGGGGGGGGGGGGCGGTACTAGGACTTATTCCTGTATTGACTATTAAGAAAACCAGCTTCCCTCAGTTTTGTTACTGTTTTGGTACATGTTTTTCTATGTTGGGCATCAGACCCATGAAAACACACTTACTGTGCTGCGGTGTCAGCAACATCAGAAGCAAGAAAGCCTGGGGAAGTATGATGTAGCGAATCCTCCAAGAGCTTACAGTAGGAGCCAAACAAATCAAGGCAGGGATCAGGTTGATAAACTGGGGCTGAGATAAGCCCAAATTTTAATACTAAGTACCACATTGTGGAGGGGGATTTTTTTCCCTCCATCAAGTCACAGCTGTTTTGTCCATCCAAAACAGTTCTGTACTACCTATACACTTCTGGTTACAAAATCTATTAGTCCTTCCCAATGTTATTTGTCTTAAATATGTGACTGCATCACTGCTGTCATCTTCAAACCCAAACACATTGAACCTCTTCCATTTCCTAGACTTTAGTTACTTTTCCCCAGTCATAAAAAGACTGGACAGTCAATGGACTAAGGAAGCTACTTAAAAGAATCCCTGGGTTCACACTCTCAGCCTACTCTACCTCATTGTGAGGATAAAATGAAGGAAGTCAAAAAGATCTCTAAGTGATCTAAGGTCTCTTTAAATGGAAAATGGGAGTAGTGACAAGATGCATGAGGACAAACACAAAGATGCAAATCTAACTTGCAAAATAAAGAAGTGACAAACATAAACAGTATCAGTTGTGACCAATACTCCCTCTAAGCTATGTGAACAAAAATTCTACTTTGTGAGCTACTGGCATTAAAGTTGTGAGCTACTGCATAAATTAGTTTGCTTTAGGGAGCCGCGATATGTTTGGCGAGACACTCTAGATTGATTTTTTTTATTAAGACTAATGGATGTGAAGTGCAACCATCTGCTAGTGCATATTATATATATATATATATATATATATATATATATATATATATATATATATATATATATATGGAGAGTATAATCCAATTTAGGTAAGTTCAAGCATGAACTTACAATATTCATATTATAATGACTACTTAGATTCTAGTTTGAATATATGGAAATACACTATGGCCTTTTTATTGTGAACAATATATAGACATGCAGAATGCACTACTTTACTGTTTATCTACTTACTGTATTTTTTCTATACCCACTACCCTTCCCCCCCCATTCTTATGGAAACTCAATGAAACCTTAAATTTGGAAATTAATTTGCTCTGTGGGCATTTTTCCAGAGCTAACACAAAAATTTGTGAGTCAGAGGCTAAAAAACTGTGAGTTAGCTCACACTAACTCAGCTTAGATAGAACACTGGTTATGACATCGTGCCATATAAAGTAGTTAAACTGTATGAACTTTATCAAGAATTCAGCAGAGCACTTTAACTATTGAGCTCACTGAGTATGCCTTAAACGCACAAACTCTTGTAGAGAATTAATTCCCTTCATTTTTTTTGCAAACATCACATCCACTCCACCCTTCAAAACAGTACTTAGCAGGTAACCAAGATGGCTACAAAGATCTTTCAAGAGAAAGCTCCACTAGTGAATCTGGTGGATTGCAATCTACATGCGGCGTCTTGCCCAGATTGCCCGAAGGTACGGGTTAGGGTGCCACCAGTATGCTGATGACACACAGCACCTTCACATTATCCTGGACAGGACCCTGAACTATAAATATCATTTTACCAATGTAGAAGAGAATATATATATACAAAACAACATTCTCCAAAAATTGGGGTGCATCTGCTACAACATTTAGATACTCAGCTTTGGGGATTGTGTATAGTACTGCAGAAAAGGGTGCTTCAGTATGGCTCAACAGCCCTCATGTCCTCAGACTTGATGTCCAACCCACAATAATAAGAACCTGCTCTGACTTACTGGCTACGAACGTTGTGTCACACTGCTCCCCCATATCACTGAAAACAAGATGCTCTTCTTCATGAATACAGAAAGATAACTGAAAACAGAAAGTTCCCCATCCACAAAGACAAGGCTGAGGCAGGCCTATCCAGATTAAGATCCCAACACCCATCAATAAAATCTGCGCAAATCCTGCAATCACAAAATTTCATTCTAGGGAACGAGTGGTTATGAACATGGATTCAATCAGTTCACCCAATATCCTTAACCTGATAAACACCAACAAGAGGCTCACAGGATTTGACTTGTCACATAGAAGATGGCTACAACAATATGAACAGGGTATGACAGGCCCCACTTTTAAACTCCCTGGCAGTATCTCCAGGTTGCAACATCATAAAGGACTATACTTCCAAATTCCATGGCAACCCAAGATGCAAATCTCATGCAATGAACACACAATACCCTTGTTACCATTAGGGGAGAAAACAAATCCATATTATTTTCCCATCCCTCATATTTAGCAATATTCCCTTTCACTTTAGGCTAAATGTTCAATGTGTTATCTTTTTGGAGATGGAAGAGTAAATTACAAGCAAAGGTAATGTTGGTAGAATTTCCAAAATCTCTCAAAAATCAGCCAAAGATTTCTGGATGGTGCGAAAAATCCTTTTAACACAGCAATACATAAATGAGTAATGTGCCAGTTAATGGCCATCTTGGACCAGATTTGACCAAGTGGCTGCCAGTGTCTCTCTCTAACATACTTCATGTTTTTTGAAGATCTAACAATATGAATCTTCATTCTAAAAACATCAAAGCCATTTCAGAAGCCTCCCTGAGCCCGCCTCGGTGGGGAGGGTGGGATATAAATCGAATAAATAAAAAAATAAGATTGGATGAACATGGCAAATATTTTGACTAATTTGCTTTTATATATAGGCTTGTTTATCAGGAATGTGATGTTAATGATTTTTAAAATGACAGTAATTCTGCATTTAAAAAATATAGCCCATCCTATAAAACCCTAGAGAACTCAAAGAAGTTCATCAAAGATGGCAGTAACAGAAATAATAAAAAATGCTCCCTAAGTGGATGAGATGTGCCCCACAGTAAGCAAAGTATAATCCTCAGCACTGTCTTTGATAGTGTGGGCTATCCAGCCATAAATTGGCTCAAACTTCACTAGTAACCTATGATCTAGAATTACATAATAGCACAATATGACCTGGTACTTTCTGAAATTAAAAGACAAATGTCAACTGTTTTTTGAGAATCAGAGCAAAAAACGACATTAGTCCTAATTTTTTAATTAGTTATCCTACTTTATAATTATTGCTATGCCAGTACAAAATTATTATATTTTAAAGTAAGCTAACACATTCAGGGATGAAGAAATCATCACCAAGATCACAAGGACAATAAGCAAAACCAACTCCACAATCATTATGTTTCAAGGGCAGAATTATCTTCAAGACAAAGTCCATTACCACTTTCAGCAGAGACTCCA
Organism: Heteronotia binoei; assembly: GCF_032191835.1. NCBI lineage: Eukaryota > Metazoa > Chordata > Lepidosauria > Squamata > Gekkonidae > Heteronotia > Heteronotia binoei. The sequence continues at coordinate 119,781,234 of NC_083226.1, read as the reverse complement.
GACTGTGGCCCAACACAGACCATTTGAGACAGCATCTATTCTTGAAGAGTGAAAATTTAGGAATCAGTGGACAACCAAGAGAGACATTAATACCTGGAATATTTTTAGTCTCATTTATGCCGGGGGGAAAAGCTGTGGCTTTTAAATTAATCTTGCATTATCATTTGCATAGCTATTTTTAATAATATTGTTCAATTCTACATTATGAACCATCTTCCAAGTGTGATTAGAAAGCAAGCAAAACAGCGGAGCATCGGGGAGTTTGAAACAACCATGCCAAGAATTTTAAAGCACTTTATTTGAACAAAGTGCTAATCCATGAGTTTAAAGCCAGTGGGGGGGGGGGGGAATGACAAGAGGGAGAGTGCAAGGAATATAAATTGTTTAGAATAGATAACTACTGCAACCATTTGGTGAATTGGTAACAGCGCAGGCCTACAGTGCACACTGCCACTTTCCACATTCTTTAAGATACAGATGCAGAAAACATGCAGTAAGCAAACTTCGAAGAGGAACAGCGTCATCGGCATTACAGTTTCTGACTCCCAGCGTCTGTTTCGTTTATTAGAACGAAATCTCTTCTCGCAGACTCAGAGGCACCGAGATTTTGTCATGATAGGGGTAGCCCTAGAGGAGATTCAGACGAGCCGCCAATTCCTGACAGACAGGGCCACTTTTCACTTTCTGGCGCGCCAGCCGACCAAGAACAGGGAGGGCAGCGGCTCTCGCCCCCCAGGTGATGCCTCCGCCAGCCATCTCTCAAGGAGGGGTGTTGAGGGGGGGAACTGAGCCGTGGTTGGATGAGGCAGCCGCGAGGCTTTCCCACCGCAGCACGCTACCGCCTTCCTAGATCGGCTAGAGACCAGCCAGCGCAGCTCGCGGAGGCCCAGAAGGCTTCCCTTCAGCTTCTCATAGTTTCACTCACACGCCTGGCGGGATGGAGGAGGGGGAACCTCCGCTCCTGTCATCCTCCTGAGGAGGAGGAGGAGGAATGGGTCGACTGCTGACGCACAAAAAACTCGGTGCAGCACATACCTGCTGCCTCCCTTCCCGGCGACGGGGGGAGGGGCGGAGCAAGGACTTGTTACCGGGAGACGCGTCGCCGTTGCTCGCCTCACTGTTTTGTTATGGCTTGTCCCGCCCTCATCCACGCGCCCCCTCCTCCTCTCTCAGATCAGAGACGCGGCGATTTTCGAGTTCCACTTCCGGGCCCGGGGAGGTGACGTCACGCCGCGAAGTCGAACTAAAAGGTTGGCTTTTCTCTCCGCCACTTGTTTTCTGAGCAATCGCGGCCTCTCCTGACGGAAAAGCGAGAAGGATGGGGGAAGCCGTGCGTGAAGTTCCGCTACTCGATGTAAGTGGGCGTGCTCGTTTCCATGACGCTTGCGTAGTGCCAGTGGTTGAAGCCTCCGCTCCCCATAGTTGGGAGAATTGCCCCATCTCTCGCGCCTTGGTGACAATTCTTCAAAAGGATTTATAAAGGCAGAGAAGATGGTTTTCTAGACGATGGGATTCAGCCGATTCGGGATGCGATCCTGTTGATTTCCGTAGAACAATGTGAGATGTGCTCCCGATTAAGCATGCAGTCGCAGAACAAGAATGGATTAAATGCTTCGCGATCGGCCAGATTGAACATACTCAGCGGCTCCGGTGCTGGAGTGCATTTTAGAGAAGGATTTTAAAAGGGGGAAAAGACTAAACAAAGAGGCTTCCAGAATGGTAGGGTAATTCAACGGTAGAAGAAGGCTTACTAGTGACCAGTGGGCTGTGAATTTATCTGAAATTCACCAAAGTGCAGTGGGTTTGGAAGAAGAGTGACTTGCCCATTAGCAGCAGTATCACAGGCATTAGCCCACAGACATATGTGTAAAGCTTCTCGAATATATTGCACGCGGCAGTTCATACTACTGATGAGAAGGGGTAATCAGTCAATCAAAATATTGCGGTTTATTGGTGTGAAAATGCTGTTTCCCCACAAAATATATTCTGGAAGAGGAGAAAATATGTGGATCTTTAACAACTGAGTGACAACTGCACATTCCTCATGCAATAAAGCAAAGTGCTTTTAGGCATCAAAAGAATGGTTGTACCTTACTCCACCGAGATGGTACAAAGGTTCATAGACTAAAACTCCATTACCATCAGCTTTTGATTATAGGGAATCAAACCATTTAAGTGGCATTCTTCCACACCACTGAAGTGCCAAGATCTGGAAGAAGAACACCTCCCTTCATTAAGTCAGCCTCTGGTCCTGTCTGCTGCAGGAAGGGATTGTTTTCAGCTTGCTTCAGTTCATTGGGAACTGTTGACAGAGAGACTTTCCTTCAAAGTTCATAGCAATGTATGGTGCAGTCCTCCATAGAGTCAGTCCAGAGTTAACATCAGTAGGCTTAGACTGAAGTAGCTCTGCATAGGATTTCACCATTTGTCACTTTAGATTGGATAATTGGTGAGTTGGTTCTGTACTGGCAGGCCAGGTTACAAAACTATTGTTCAGAGTTGCATGACATGCTTGGAACTTCCTGCCAAGGCATGGATTGGTCCCGAGCACTGTAATTCTACAGCATGTTAAGTTACAGGGATTGATGATTGATTCCAGACTTCACAAGAGAGTTGGGAAAGTATTTAATATAATTTAAACACAGCACACTTGGAATGAGTCTTTTATGAGTGGTCTAAACCCATTATGATGATTGATCTGCACAAAGTTGGATCATCTCTTTCCAGGATTTTTGAACAGTAGTGCCTGAAAATGTCATTTTAGCATAGTTCATTCATAATTTTTTTCCCGCTGCCTTGGTGAAGCAGTTCATGATAACATTTGTAGAATTTATTTGGAAAGAGGATAATGTTTCCTTACAGTTCTGGGGGGGGGGGGGGGCGGGCTTCCTTCTAAGCTATCTCCCCACAACTGGTCCAAGTACATTGCAATTTTTTATATATGTAGTTTTGATGTTCTTTAATTGCTCACTATTCCTGCTCCAACCCTTAATTAGACAAAAATATTTTTCAAGATAAGAAATTCTTAAGAATAGTGTTTTCTCCTATCTGGTAGATAGAATTCTCTCCCTATAAACTTTTGAAGCTGCTGGATTAATCAAGGAAATATTGGTCAATGTGTGAAGTTGCCATTTCCTATACCTGGCCACCTATAATCAAGGCAAGAAACAATGATGTGTATTATTTCTTCAGATAATCCTGTTAAAGATTATTTTAAAACAAATCTTGTGAGCTTTGTTGCACCTGGCCCACTGAGGTGACACCATTTAAGAGTATTTTTTTCCCTTGTTGTCCACATTAGGACAATTTTAACAAGAAGCTTCTCCTCCAAAATGTTACATGTTGGATACTTTTTCAATTAGGAACTCATGGAGGGAGCAGGAACAGTCATCCCACATTGAGAGACCAAAGAAGCCTTCTGCTTCTCTCCTTGCCAGGTCCTCTGTAGGTGACACAGAAGCAGCTTTGAGAACATGACTCCTGCCAAGAACACCTCCCTTCATTAGGTCATGACTCCTTCTAAGCTGTGGAGTCTTGTGAGCAAAAATTCTACTTTGTGAGCTACTGGCATTAAAGTTGTGAGCTACTGCATAAATTAGTTTGCTCAGACCATCCTTCCTGAGCTAAGACAAAAATGTGTGAACTGGAGGCTAAAAAACTGTTATATATGTAGAATTATGTCAAGTATCTGGGTATTCCTATTTAGCTCATTGGAGCCAGAAGAACGGAGCTTGGGGAACTAGGGACAATGGGCAGCAGGATCCTGATACCTGCTGCCCTGTACCAATCACAGGGCTACAGCCAGTTTGAATGGACCAATAACCTGCTAGCATGGGAACCCAAAGTTGTATATAGTTAGGGCCTGGTTACCCAGTCATCTACCATGCTGCCCCTAATAAAGAGCTGTTATCACTGTTATCTCCTTGATGCTTTGAACCCACTATATTATAAAAACTATGAGCTATCTCACACTAACTCAGCTTAGAGGGAACACTGGCACCAAGTTGCCTTATAATACAGAGATGAACCATAAAAAAAACCCAGATTGTCATTAACCTCTTTTGTTTTCTTCTTGCATGGTTATATGTTTTCCATTGATATTTAGGTCACACTGGAATGCAGCTTCTGTCTCTTCTCTATCCCTCTTCCTGCCTTGACTAATCTAACTGCCCCTCTTCCATCACCAAGAATTGGCTCATCCATCCACTCCAACAGTGCCGGATTAACCCTTGTGGAGGCTCCTAGGCAGTTGAAATCTTGGGGGCCCCCTCACAAATTATCTCAAGAGCCGGAGCACCCACCCCACTGCCCATGGCCCCCACTGCAGCCTGCAGGCACCAGTGGCTAAAAAGGCAAATGCAATATTGGACAACGCCACCCCAGAGTTGGAAATGACTGGTGCATGCACAGGGGACTGTTGTTGTTGTTGTTCAGTTGCAGTCGAGTCCGACTCTTTGCAACCCCATGGACAAAGTCATGCCAGACCCTCCTGTCTTCCACCATCCTCCAAAGCCTGCTCAAATTCGTGTTTGTTACATCAGTAATGCTGTACCTTTATCTTTTTAACAGAAGTACAGTGTCCAGATCACGTGATGTGATGGTATCGCTTTACTGTGCTCTAGTAAGACCTCACCTGGAGTACTGTGTTCAGTTTTGGGCACCACATTTTAAGAAGGATATAGATGGTTAAAATGGATAAAAGGAAGTACTTCTTCACCCAAAGGGTGATTAACATGTGGAATTCACTGCCACAGGAGGTGGTGGCGGCTACAAGCATAGCCAGCTTCAAGAGGGGATTGGATAAAAATATGGAGCAGAGGTCCATCAGTGGCTATTAGCCACAGTGTGTGTGTGTATGTATATATATAAAAAAAAATTTGGCCACTGTGTGACACAGAGTGTTGGACTGGATGGCCACTGGCCTGATCCAACATGGATTCTCTTATGTTCTTATATTCTTATAGACAAGCTGGAACGGGTCCAGAGGAGGGCGATGAAGATGGAGAGGGGTCTGGAGGCCAAGTCCTATGAAGAAAGGTTGAAGGAGCTGGGGATGTTTAGCCTGGAAAGGAGGCGGCTAAGAAGTGATAGGATCACCATCTTCAAGTACTTGAAGGGCTGTCAGAGGATGGTGTGGAATTGTTTTCTGTGGCCCCGGAAGGTAGGACCAGAACCAGTGGGTTGAAATTAAATCAAAAGAGTTTCTGGCTCAACATTACGAAGAACTTCCTAACAGAGCAGTTCCTCAGTAGAACAGGCTTCCTTGGGAGGTAGTGGGCTCTCCTTCTTTGGAGGTTTTTAAACAAGCTTGCCATCTGACACCAATATGGATCCTGTGAATTTAGAGGGAGGTATTTGTAAATTTCCTGCATTGTGCAGCGGGTTGGACTAGATGACCTTGGATGTCCCTTCCAACTCTATGACTCTATGGCTGGTGAGGACTGGGAAAGTTATTTTAAAATTTACCATATGCCACATATATGAGAATATGCTTACATTTCATGTTGAAGATGAATAGTTAGCACATAGTGACTACTACAGAACAGAATTCACAATATCTGGCATGCACTGAAAAGTAAGTGTGGAAGAGGGAGCATCAACCGTTTTGTGACTCTTTAACTATACTGATTTCAACTGCAAGTTGAAATAATCTTCAGCAGATATGCATCCTATTTAATGGTAAGCATGCATACATATTCTATGGGAAGGAGATGCTCTAAAACTGCACTGAACATTGGTTCTCATATTGGTATGGATCACATGTGCCTCATTTCTTGTAAAAGGTGCCTCATATTCAGGTGAGAGTATTCTATTTACTACAGGGTACTTTCTATTTGTATTTTAAAACATTTATATTCTGCCTTTCCTCCTAAGGCAATCAGTAACATATTTCTAAAGACATCTTACATAAAACCTGTCAGGTGTCAAAACACACCAAAAACCCCTTCATTTAAAATCTCCACAGAAACAAAACAATTTTGTCCTTCTGAAGACCAACAGCAATGTGATCCTTATTAGCTCCACAGAGAGCTTATTCCACAGAAGTGGAGCCAGTACAGAAAAAGTTCATGAGCAGCTGGTTGCCAGCTCTGTCACTCTCAGGGAAGGCAACACTAACCATTATTGATCTTAGAAGCACACTGAGGGCATGTGGATTCACAGAGACTGATGTCTTTCAGATATTCAGCATCACAATACTAACCATGACTCCTAGCCTTTTAACATGGTCTACTAATGACTATAAAGCAGGGGTGGCCAAACTCGCTTAATGTAAGAGCCACATAGAATAAATGTCAGATGTTTGAGAGCCACAAGACATGAACATCAGATGTTTGAGAGCTGCAAGACAGGAAGGGAGGAAGGAACTTTTGAACTCGGTGACAGTCCTCATCTAGGATGCAAAAACAATAGCCACATTATACTACTTATTAGGTTTAACTCAAATGACTCCCAGTATTGCTCAAGCTTTCTCCAGAATTCATCAGTGAACCTCAAAAGCTCACACATTTTTTGTATCGTGTTTACTTAAGTTATATCCCATCTTTCTCCCCAGTAAAGACCCCAAGCAGCTTACATCATTCTTCTCTTCTTCATTTTATCCTTACAACAATCCTGTGAATTAGGTTAGGCTGAGAGTGTGTGTGTAACCGGGCCAAGCCAAGGTCACCCAGCAGGCTTCCATGGCAGAGCATAGATTTGAACCCAGGCCTCCCAGAACCTAGCCTGACACTCTTAACCACTACTCCACTCTTGCAGTAAATAAAAATAAATAAAGGAAGGAAGAATGCACAAAGGCTCAACTGGTAACCAGTGCTGCTCACACAACACAAATCAAATGTGTGCTGTTTGCAGAGTCTCCTAAAGACCTGCACTGCTGCATTCTGTACCAGCTGGAATTTCCAGTCTCAAGGGTAGACCCATGTTGAGTGAGTTACAGTAGTCCAATCTGGTGTTGTCTGTTGCATGGATTACTGTGGCTAGGTCAGGGTGGGACAGGTAGGAGGCCAGTTGCCTAACCTGACATGGCTGGAAAAACACCAGTCTGGCAACATTTGTGATCTGGGACTCCATTGATAAGGAAGCATCCAGAATCACACCCAAGCTCTCCCGTTGGTGCTGGTGTTAAGAGCATGCCATCAAGAGCTGGGAGTTGGCACTCCAATCCTGAATCCTCCTTGCCCAGCCACAGAACTTACATCTTAGTAGGATTCAGTCTCAGATGGCTCTGCTTTCACTATCCCACCATGGCCTCCAACCCGTCAGCCAAAACTGATGAGGCAGTATTCAACCGGCCACCCACCAACAAATATAGCTGGCTGTCATCAGCATACTTTTTTGCTGTTTTATTATCTGCAGTATGCAATTATTTTAAAAAGGGAATGTTTTTGCCTTGAATTTTGTACAATAATGAAAATGTCCTATCTTTATTAAAAATTTCAAGAAGAAAGTGTGTGATAGCTGGCTATGGGGATGGTGGGGGCCAGACAATAATTTTTAATGAAGTCCCAGTTTTATTTTAATTTACCAATAGGCTGAAATTAATTGTTCAGTAATTTGTAAGTCTTTGGCCATTTTTTTTAATTTGGTCAGTAAAATCAGTAATTATGACCCCTTGACTAGTTTCCATCCCGGCAGGAACTGGAATAAATATTTACTTCCATTTTTGTTTTTTTGGAATTCCATGGACACAAAGGTTGAATCTGCAATATCTGTCTTAGTGGTTACTATTTCTTGCAACTCATTTTTTATTTTGGTCAAACGCTTGCCATTTAGTGGCAGATATTTTAGTCCTTTGTCTCTGCTGGCTGCCTCGACTATTTCCAGCAGCTGGACAGAGATTTTTCCTGACCTTTTTTTCAGAATTTTTATTGATGCAGTCCATTTTTGATGCTAATTTTCATTTTAGCACTTTAAATTGGGTAGTTTTCTTAGAAATAAGATCTGAGGAGTCGGAAGCACTTGGGTCTTCCCCCTGCCTTTTTTTTATTTTTTTGCATTTTCCTCACCCCATTATTGGGCCTTCCTCCTCTTCCCTGGATGACACTTGATCTGATGTAGACCCCGAGGCTCCAAAATAAGATTTGAGGCTCCTTTCTTGCTGCTGAAAAGGTGCCAGAGGCATTTCCTACAGCAGTGCTTCTTATTGTTTTCCAGTTGTTTGTTTAAAGATAGCAATTGTTTAATTAATTTGTCCCATTGTGGCAGAGCTCCCAGGTTAGACACCATCTTTCTCAGTTAACGTGACAAGTTCCCCAGAACTGTCCTTTTCTGAGATTGCTCTCCAGTACAGGATAGATGTGTTTTCAACCTTACTATATAATAGGACCTTTGGGAAAGATTTAGTTCAACAAGAGGAGAAATATTAGTTTCTCCTTTTCTATTATTTTTGTTTTCTAAGTTTTAAAAAGTAGAAGGTTTTGAAATTTGCTGTATAATTGCAATAACAGTAAAATTGTAGTTCTTGTTTTCATTTTTAAGTTAACAGAGATGCTGAAGTTGCTAACTTGCATGGTAATTAAGAAGGGAATTCAACAGGGTTGGGAGTTTCTTAAAAGTGAAATACTGATGGCACAAATTATTCCTATCAGAAGGGGAAATGGGAGGATCCAAGGTGGCTCCATAAACAGTTTTCAAAGGACTTGAGAAATAAAAAGGACTCATTTAAGAAATGGAAGGAGGGCCTTATAACCAATAATGAAGATAAACAAATAACTAGGACTTGTAGAGAAAGAGTTAGAAAAGCTAAAGTTCAGTATAAGCTTAGGCCCACAAGAGATGCTAAAGATAACAACAAAGGGTTATTTTCTTACGTACAAAGTCAAAAAAAGAGCAAGGACATGGTAGGCCCATTGTGGGGAGAGGAAAGTGAAATTATGATGAAGAGAGCGCAGAACTCTTAATTTCTACTTTTCTTCGGTCTTCTCATGCGAGGGAAATGGTGCTCAGCATGGCAAAAACAGAACACATGATGAGGGAAGGGAACTGCAGCTTAGTCTAATTCAGTGTAATTCAGCATAGGGGGTAGTACATAAACACCTAGCAAAAACAGAACACATGATGAGGGAAGGGAATTGCAGCCTAGTCTAATTCAAGTCTAATTCAGCATAAGGGGTAGTACATACACACCTAGTTTGTTTAAATGAAAGTAAGTCCTCAGGGCCAGATGAAATGCATCCAAGAGTACTAAAAGAACTTTCAGATGTAATTTCTGAGCCTCAATCCATTATTTTTGAGAATTCTTGGAGAACAGGTAAGGTGCCGGAACATTGGAGGCAGGCAAATGTTGCTCCCACCTTCAAGAAGAGGGAAAAGGAGTTTTTTGGATAACATTGACCTGTCAGTTTGACATCTATACCTGGAAACGTTTTAGGACAAATCATCAGTCAGTCCTTGAGCATTTAGAAAGGATGGCTGTGATCACTGAGAACCAGCATGGGTTTCTCAAGAACAAGTCATGTCAGACTAAACTGATCCCCCTTTTTGAGAAAGTCACTACCTTGCTGGATCAGGGGAATGCTGTAGACATAGTTTATCTTGATTTCAGTAAGGCTTTTCATATACTATTCTTATTGACAAGTTGGTAAAGTGTAGGTTGGATTCAATTAGTGTTAGATGGATCTGTTAACTTGTTGACAAATTCCACCCAAAGATTATACTAAATTGGTAGGGGTAGCAAATACAGTAGAAGACACAGTCAGGATACTGGTTGATCCTGACAGGTTGGAAAACTGGGCTAAAAAAAATAAAATGATTTTAATGGGGATAAATGTAAAGTTCTGCATTTAAGTAGGGGAAATCAAACACATAATTATAGGATGGGAGAGACATCTCACCAGTAGTACATTTGAAAAGGTCTTAGTGAACAATACACTGAACATGAGTCAGCAGTGTGATATGGTGGCTAAAAAGGCAAATGTGATTTTGGGCTGTATCAACAGAAGTATAATGTCTAGGTCATGCAAAGTGATGGTATCACTTCACTCTGCTCTGATTATACCTCACCTGGGGTATTGTGTTTAGGGTTGACAAGTCTAATTCAGAAAATATCTGGGGACTTTGGGGTGGAGCCAGGAGACTTTGGGGCGGAACCAGACTTTTCCATTCCCAAAATAAATACATAAAAATACAGCAGTGCAGTTCACCTGAATAGTCATCATTTCCTAATTGCCCAATAGCTGCAATTCTAGTAAAGGAAAGTGAATACACACAAAACAGCCAAAATGCACAGTTTGCAAGCTCACATTTCACTGGGGCTTTACTGACAGGAACTGCTTTTCTTCAGGCTAACAATGGCAAACAAAAAGAGAGAGAGGTTTCCTCCGTCCCATAAACAGGTTGAAGACTTCTTTCTTTCTTTCTTTCTTTCTTTCTTTCTTTCTTTCTTTCTTTCTTTCTTTCTTTCTTTCTTTCTTTCTTTCTTTCTTTCTTTCTTTCTTTCTTTCTTTCTTTCTTTCTTTCTTTCTTTTCTTTTCTTTCTTTCTTTCTTTCTTTCTCTCTTTCTCTCTTTCTTTCTCTCTTTCTCTCTTTCTCTCTTTCTCTCTCTCTTTTTCTTTCTTTCTTTCTTTCTTTCTTTCTTTCTTTCTTTCTTTCTTTCTTTCGCTCTCTCTTTCTCTCTCTCTTTCTCTCTCTCTCTCCCTCCCTCTCTCTGTGTCACTCACTCTCACACTCACACACACACTTAACTGGCTCTGTGGGAGCACCCCAACAGAGAGAAAATGGAGTCCTCAGTTCTGGAAACAAAATGGATTCTGGTCAGAAACGGGCCAAATATCACCAGTCTTTGCAAAAGGCAGATGCTCAGACTTCCTCTGAGTACCGCATAGGCTTTCCTCCTGGTCTGCTCCCCCCATGAAATGTATGAAAGACAATGAGGTTCTCAGGTGAGCATGGCTCATGACTTAATCTTCATCTACTAATTAATGGCTCATTCCTGGAGTCCAACTCAACTCTATGCTATGCTCTGTGCTAATGTCTGCCACAATGCACAAATGCTTTGTCTTCTACACTGACTCCCTTCCTTAGTGTCGAAACTAAAATGGATTAAAGCATTAAAACTCATCATGGTCTATCCACACAGCAATCACTGTGTAAGCACTGTCTATTGTTTCAGCCTGGAGATCTATTCAGGTATCTGGTAAAAACCCATTAACAGCCATTAAGGTCTCCATAGTTACCTAAGTACCCCCACCCCTCAGAATCCTATATAAACTGGGTCCAAATCTAGGCTTCCCAACCCCAGGTCCCAGTAGGGGATCCCCCGGTTTTACAGGCTTCCCCCTGCCCTCAGCCAGCTGGCCGGCAGGGGGAAACCTCGCCCCCACAGTCACCATGTACCTCTAGATCTCCGGCAAGTTTAGAAACCTGCAAACAGGTCCATTTTTTAAAAATTGTGCCTTTAAAGTTGAGCAGGAAAGAGGAAGCGCTTCATGGGGAAGGATCAGCAGCAGTTTTGTCAGAGCACAGACCCTTTGTTTTGCTTTCGTTTCCAAAGCAAGTAAAGTTGTGGAGGAACCAGACCCTGTGTGCGTGTGTGTGTGTGTGTGTGTGAGAAAGGGAAAGGGCAGGGGATTCCCCCATTTGGAGGCCCTCCCCCCGCTTTAGAAAGCGGGGGAGTGGGAAATGGAATCGGCGGGATATAAATGGAAAGTAAATAAATAAATATATAAATGTCTACTGGGCATTCTATTATTCCCTATGGAGAACGATTCCCATAGGGAATAATGGAGAATTGATCCGTGGGTATCTGGGGGGGAGTGTCCTTTGAGGTAGAGGCACCAAATTTGCAGCATAGCATCTGATGCCTTTCTTCAAAACACCCTCCAAGTTTCAAAAGGATTGGACCAGGGGGGCCAATTCTATGAGCCCCCCCCCATAAGATGCCTCTAGCCTTCATTATTTCTAATGGAGGAAAGGCATTGAAAAGGTGTGCAGTCCCTTTCAATGTGATGGTCAGAACTCCCTTTGGAGTTCAATTGTACTTGTTCCAACCTTGCTCATGACTCCACCCCCAATGTCTCCTAGCCCCACCCCGAAAGTTTCCTGGCTCCACCCCCAAAGTCCTCAGATATTTCTTGAATTGCACTTGGCAACCCTATCCAAATCACATTATGGTGTGCATTCTGTAGGGTGCCTATATACAGTCTGTACCCCCCATTACTCCTTGTAATTGGGCTTCTTGGGCATGTCACGCTGGACGTGCATGCCCTTCTCTCAATTTCTCTGCTAAACAGATGTCTGCACTTCTGGACCAAGACGTCTGCACTTCTGCACCCACTCCAACAATTCCTAAAAATCCCTATTGATCACCTCTATATTTCGTAGACCTTGCTCTATATTTCATTGCTTGTGTGTGTGAATGTACCTTTTTACATAATTTCCAGTAAAACATTATAAAATATATTTAGTCTGGAGTCTTCCTTTAAGAAAACCGTACCTTCGTATAATTGGTGAAGATCCTAGCTCCTAATTTGCTCTACCAAGTCTCCTTCTTGCTAATTTCCTCATCTAAAAGAGGAGACCCAAACATTTCCAGTACCAATTGTACCTACCTTGTTCTTGACATCTGATTATGCATGAAAAGCCTGAATTCTTAATTATATCTTTGGTTGTGAAGATCCATTTGCAGGCAATGAAAATGCTTTCTAGGTGATTCTTAGCCCACAACAACTCTTTAAAATGTGTTGATGTTTGTATGGGATAGATTTTTATTTGCATTAGGTACTTGGTTTGTGTGAAAGACACTGATTTCTTTGCTGACATTAACTGCAAGCTGGCAACAAAATATAAAACTATCTCAAACTGAAAAATGGATCATGCATTTTCCTTTCAGCTATTATTCTATTAAGAAAATAAGCAAAACTTCATTAATTTTGCATTCAGTTGGTAGAATCAACTACTTTCCAGGGTTGCCTCCCACTTCCCATTTTTGATACAAAAATACTCTCCATGATGAAATAATGGATGTGAAGCACTTCATACTTTTGAAAAGTAATGTGTATTAAGTATATTACTACCGTAGTCTCCCAAAAAGTTAGCATGAGGGAGTGAACTGTACATTTTTGGATTCAAGAGGGACTTGCTGAATAGAACTCACATGTTTCTCAAAACTAATGACATGGAATCCAGCATTTGTACGCATTTCTGGAAACAGGCATTTTTGAAATTACAACCCGTTCATTTTGTTTTCTTCACATTTTTCATTATCAGTGGGAGCTCGATGAGTTTGGCTGAAGGTTTCAACCCAAGTTAGTCACAACTTTCTCAGCCAGGTTTTCTTTTTGTTACTCTGTCACTTACCATATCAATACAGGTTTTTGACCAAGTTTCTTTGCTGAAATATAAATTACATGAGAAATAAATGATTCACTCTCCCAACACATTAACAAGAAATTGAAACACCCAAGCCCAATTTGAGATGAGGCCACAGAGCAGTAGGTGTGGGGTGGCAACACTTTCCCCTTGTGCTACTTAAACATTTATCTTATTCTTTCAGATACTATAACCTTTTACAGTGAAAGAAAGGTGCCCACATCGAGAGTTTCTTCTTTCCTTACTATGCTTAAAGTAATTAAAAAAGAAAAAAAGGTAAAATTCACAGTTATAGAATCTTCACTTACATTTCCAGAGATCTTAACACAAAATAAACCAAGACTATGCATTAGTAATTATTAAAATTAACCTATTATTATTAAAATTAACCTATTTTTCTCATAATCTATTCACCTCTAAAATTGCATATCAGATCAGAAAACCATATTAACAACTTTATCTTTCCATTAAAAGTTCATGTAATATTATCAAAGACCACTAAGTGTCTCTTAACTTTCCATTGTTTTTCAACATATTCTTGAAATTTCTTCCAATCATCCTTAAATTTTTCTGAATTACAGTCTTTTAAGATTCTAGTAAGTTTATCCATTTCACTCCAGTGTAACACTTTTAAGATCCAGTCACATTTCTCTGGTATTTTATCTTGATTCCACATTTGCTCATATAATGTCCTTGCAGCTGAGAGCAAGTACCACAACAAAGTTCTATCTTGTTTCGGAAAACTTTCCATTTGTAATCCTAACAGAAAGATATCTGGTGCTCTCTTGATGTCATAACCCAAAATTTTTGAGGTCTCTTGTTGAATCATTTGCCAAAACTGTTTCTCTTTAACCCAAGTCGACCACATATGGTAGAAAGAACCTTCATGTTTTTTTACACTTCCAACACCTATCTGAGATTTGATTGTTCATTTTTGCTAATTTCTTAGGTGTCATATAACATCTATACATCATTTTAAAACAGTTCTCTTTTATGTTGTAACACGTTGATATTTTCATAGAGTACTTCCATAGGTGTTCCCATGTCTCCATTTGTATTTCTTTGTTCATATTTATTGCCCATTTTATCATTTGAGATTTCTCTACTTCCTCTTCTGTAGACCATTTCAATAATAACTTATAAGTCCTTGAAATCAATTTTTCATTCTCACCCAACAGCATTTTTTCCAATTCTGTTTGAACTTGTCTTATTCCTGTATTCCTAATATCCTGCTCCACCAAGCTTTTGATTTGTTGCAGTTGGTACCAATTAAATTTGTCCTGCATTTCTTCCACTGATTTTAGTTCCACCTTGCCTCCCTGTATTTTTAGCAGTTGTTTATATGATAACCATTTATCTTCCTGTGGATCTGACGATAACTTTATGACTTCTGTTGGCACAATCCATAGTGGTTTTCTCTCATCACCATATTTATTATATTTTTTCCAAGTATTCAACAAATTTCTTCTTATGTAATGATGTGAGAAAAAACCATCCATCTTCTCCTTCCCATAATACATATAAGCATGCCAACCAAAAACATTCCCATTGCCTTCTAATGCCAAAAATTTCCTGTTAAGTAAAGTTATCCAGTCCTTGATCCATACCAAACAAACAGCATCATGGTATAACTTAAAATCGGGCAACTGGAAGCCACCCCTTTCTTTTGCATCCGTCAGAATTTTCGTTTTAATTCTTAGTTTTTTACCTGCCCATACAAATTCTGAAATCTTTTTTTGCCAATGATTATGTTGTTTAATGTCTTTCACTATTGGAATTGTTTGAAAGAGAAACATCATTCTTGGTAGAACATTCATTTTGATTGCAGAAATCCTACCCAGCATAGACAAATTCAGCTTACTCCACTTCAATTTTACACCAAAGCTTTTCATAATTGCTTTTATACAGATCAATATTTCTCATCGTAATCTCTACACCTAGATATTTTACTTTTGAGGTAACTTCACATCCAGTTATGCTTTGTAGTTCTTTCTGTTTGCTTAATGACAGATTCTTGCTTAAAATTTTCGATTTTTCTTTATTTATATAGAAGCCCGCCAACTTTCCATACTCTTTAATTTTATTTAACAACAGTGGCATCACCTGTAATGGATTTTCATTAATAAACATCACATTATCTGCAAAAGCCCTATATTTGTAAGAAAAACCTTTCCGTTTCAGCCCCTCTATTTCTTTATCCTCTTTGATTTGCATCAGCAAAATCTCCAAAGTCATAAATAGCAACGGAGATAGAGGGCAACCTTTCCTTGTACCTTTACTAATTATCATTTGTTCTGTCAGATCTGCATTCACACAAAGTTTAGCTTTTTGTTCTGTATAAATTGCCATAACCATTCTTATAAAATCATTTCCCAATTTCAATTTCTCCATCACTGCAAATATAAAGTCCCAGTTAAGATTGTCAAAAGCTTTCTCTGCATCAGCAAAAAATAATGCCACCTCTTTTTCTGGATGCTTTTCATAATATTCTACAATATCTATTACTGTTCTGATATTGTCTCTTATTTGCCTTCTGGGGAGAAAACCTGCTTGCTCCTCCTGAATAAAAGTGTTTAAATGCTGTTTGAGTAATTCTGCTAGTATCCTAGCAAATATTTTATCGTCATTATTGAGTAATGAAATCGGTCTGTAATTTTTAACACACATGGCATCTCTGTCTTCCTTTGGTATCAAAGAAACAACTGCTTCCTTCCATGTGTTTGGCACTTTCCCTTCTTGTCTAATAATAATCATCAACTTTTGGAGCTTCGATACTAATGCATCTGCCAGAACTTTGTAAAATTTTGCTGAAAAGCCACCAGGACCCGGTGCTTTACCTAATTTCATTGAACTAATTGCTGCTTCTGTTTCAACTTTTTAAATTGGTTCATTTAAGACTTTTTCCATAGTTTCTTTTAAAGGCTTTACTTTTACTTTCTGCAAGTATGCTTCTATTTTCTCTTTATCTACTTGTTGGCCTTTAAATAGTTTAGCATGGTATTTGTAAAATTCCCTTTTAATTCCTGCTTGATCCACAATCTCTTTACCTTCAACTATAATTTTGTTTATAAATTTGTTCTCCCTTTTTTTCTTCATTTGCCATGCCAAATATTTCCCGGGTTTGTTAGCTCCCTCAAAAGATTTCTGCTGCAATCTTTTAGGTTCCATTCCATCTCCTTATTCAAAAGGTGCTTCAATTGACTCTGTAAAATTGTAATCTCCCGCAAAATTTTCTTTTTCCCCAGTCTCTTTCTTAATTCTCTTTCTTTTTTGCCTATTTCTTTTTGTAAAGCCACCATTTGTTTTTCCTTGTCTCTTCTGTCTTTATTGTTCAAAGTAATTAAGATTCCTCTCATTACAGCTTTATACGCGTCCCACACGGTCTGGTATTGAACATCCTGATTTTCATTCATTTGGAAGAAAGCGTTAGTTTCTTTTTCAAGAGATGCCACTGTTTCTGCATTTTGCAATTAAGTCCTCATTTAATCTCCATCTTTTCACTTTTTCCCTGTCTTTTGCCAACCACAATAATGGATTATGGTCTGCACCTATTTTCGGAAGAATCTCTATTTTATTTGTAATAAGTCCCAAGTCTTTGGTGGTCCATAATATGTCAATTCATGAGAAGGAATTGTGCCTTGCTGAAAAGAAGGTATAGTCACGCACATTAGGTTTGAACTTTCTCCATACATCCTCCAAACCGTACATCCTCCAAACCAAAAAATGACTTTGGTAACTTGCTGTCTGTATTTTTTTTCCCGGACCTGTCCAAAGAATTTTTAATGGTTCCATTAAAATCTCTCATTAACATTATCTGATCATATGTCACTTGGTCTAACTGTTGTATAATGTCTTTGAAAAAAACATTCTTTGCCCCATTTGGAGCATATAGTCCCAATAACAATGTTTTTTTTTCTCATTTAACAACACCTCCACTGCAACATATCTACCGTCACTGTCCTTAAAAATCAACTTTGGCTCCTGTTCTTTTTTAATGTAAACAAATCACTCCCCTTTTTTGTTTCCTTAGCCAATTAAAAAAATTCTTCACCTAAAAATTTATTCCATAAAAATTTATAATCCATTTGTTTGATATGTACTTCTTGTAGACAAATTATATCACATTTTTGTTTTTTACTCCAATGAAATGTTTTTCTTTTTTGTGGTGAATTTAGTCCATTTACATTCCAAGAAATTAATTTGTAATCCATAATGATTCTTCACTTCTTCTGTACCTCCAAATTCCTTGTTGCCTGCAAAAAACCTTTCCATGCCTTGAATATCTATTATTGTATTTCTCAGTCTTTTATACTCAAAGCTAAGTCCTTCTGGTAAAATCAATCTTTATCTTATTCTCTTTGCCCTTAGCTTTTCTGTCAATTTTTTGAAATGTCTTCTGTCACTTATAACTTTCCTTGGCAGCTCCTTCATTATTCTTATTCTGCTTTCTTCCACCACCATTGCTTTTTCAAATTATTGACTTAAAATCCTTCCCACCATGTCTCTTGTAGTAAATTTTACTGCCACATCCCTTGGTAGCTTGTTCTTTCTAGCAAATTCAGAGTTAACCCTGTAAACATAGTCATACAGATGTCCCGTCACATCAGGGTCCTCTCCCATATACTCAGCAATGATTGTTGAAATATACTTCTTTAAGTCCTCTTGGTCATTTTCAGGTACTCCTCTTAGATGAATCATGTTTTCCATTAAGTTACAGTCTTGTAGTGTTGCTTTCTCCTGCATTTTCTTGATGGTAACATCTTGGTCTTTAACTTTAATTTCTATTTCCTGTGTCTTCTGAGCAGTAGCTTGTGATTCTTTCCTGAGCTCATCAATCTCTTTTTTAATTTCTTTCTTGACTTCTTCAGCACTGGAGTTTATTTTCTTCGTTAGTTTCTTCTCAGTTCCAGTTGCTAAGTCTTTCATCGCCTTCAACAGTCTTGTCTCCATCGCCTCCAATTGGTCTTGAACTTTAGCCATTTTTCCACCTCCCAGTGAACCTGATCTTAATTGTGTAAGCCTTGGTTCCAACTTTTGATCAGACATCACTGTCCTCCCATTGCACAGAATGAGCTTATATGTTGACCTCACCAATCAGCAAACCAATGATATATTCCAATAGATTAGGGCATGCCCTTTCCAACAAGCCCAAAATTGCCATCCTCTGAGCTTTCTAGCTCAAGATATTAATTTTTTAAGTTCTAAAAAAATCCAAAATGGCAGCCGCGATTTTTCCAAGCCCCTGTTTTCAAAAAGTTTTCCTTTTTCCAATAAGCCTTAAATTTTGTTTTTAAACATATTTAAACCAAATATTTCTTCTTTTTAAAATGATTGTTGTTGGTTATATAAACTTTTAAAGTCCCATTGTTATAAAAATATAAAACCTTTGACCCTTCTTTAATGGCTGCCAATGTTTCTCTATGATTTCTGGCTCTAGAGATGTCCCTGGAGGTTTAAAACAAAGCTCTTCTTTCAGTATTCACTTCCTGACTTTCTGGCCATGAAGTCTCGTTCTCTATGGTTAATAGTTTCTCGATAGTTGTAGCATGTCACTTCCTGTTTTGTCTTGAAGCTCAGCACTCTGTTATGTTGGGGTATTTTTTTTTCAAAGCCACAGGTATGTCAAACATCAGTTATTTTTCTCTACTTTCCTGCTTATTTTAAGTTTCAAAAAGTCCAAATGTACCCCCTTTTACTTCTTCTTAGCTTTATGCTCTTACAGTTCCTTCCAGATCTTAAATATTTAATTTTAAAAACCTTATTTTAATCCTGGAGTGGTAGATAACAATCTTTACCTTAACGAAAAGTCTCTGCTTTCTCACACTGATTTTTTCTCCAGCTGTTATTGTAATCCATAGAAAGTTGGAATCTTGATGAGCTTAAGTCAATTTAATGACCCAGGAGATCCTTTGTAGACGATGGAATGCAATTCTTCAAAGCCGGAAAGGAATCCCTCTGGGACTCCTCGCCAGCCAAAGTAAACCCCCTCAAAATTCTTCAAGCATGTCATAGACAATTCCCTCACTGGAAAAGGTAGACAGCAGGCGTTGGAGTCACCTTTTACGTCCAAAACAAAAGCTCCTGTCCACTCCTCTTGCAAGAAGAGGGTCAGCTCTCCATTTTCCCAACCCCAGAACTCTACCTTTTTAACATTAAAAATATTTTGGGGAGGGGGGCGGAGCGTCGCTCGATCATGGCAGATGCGAAATAAGTGAGCTCTGACTGCCTCCTTCCCCAACCTACTATTTTGACATCATTACAAACTCAAATGTCCTCTAAAGTGAAAGGAAAGGTGGTGCGACAGAAGAAAAGTCTGACTTCGGCGAAAAAAGCGGCGGTTCCAAGCTATTTCTCTCCAGAAAACTCATTAAAGGTTGGTGCATGCTCCCCGGCCCCTGAGAAAATGGTGCTCAATTCTGTTCCCACTCTTTCAAATCAGTCCTCTCCCCCCTCTTCAGTGGGGAATGATGAGGATGGCCCAATTCGCCGTAGCGATCTAGACCTACTAAGGCTTGACATCCACAAATACTTCAATGACTCTATACTTGAGCATATTAAGCCTTTAAAGGATAAAGTGCAGGAGCTGACGGAGGATCTCGCTACTACCGCTAAAATAGCAGAGACATCTGCAGAGCTGGGGCTGTCAATTAAAGCTGAGTTTACCTCCTTAAAGAATGATGAAATGAAGCTACAAAATAGAATATTAGTGTTGGAAAATAAGTGGAGAGCCCTGAACTTGAAGCTACGCGGTTTTGGGGAGGGGGCTGAAGATAAAAACGATCTTTTATTGTTTATTGTGCAATGGCTCCAAGAAAAGCTCTCGATTCCGGGCAACATGGCCAGTAACATAGTAAGAGTGCAGAGGCTGGGCCCAAGGAAGTCAGTAAGAAGTGATTTTTCTAGAGACATCTTAGTACAATTCTCTAATTCTAGAATCAAAGACATGGTTCTACAAAAAGCACGACAAGCGGACGCTCTAACGTGCAATGGAAAAAGAATTTTATTTTTACTAGATCTGTCTCCCGAAACGTTGGAAAAAAGAAAGAATTTAAAAATCATCACCAACAAACTCCATGCTAGCAACCTAAGGTTCCGCTGGAGCCCAACGTCTGAGGTTTTGATTTTCAAAAATGGCGTCATGCATATAGCCTTTGATGCGCAGTCAGGAATCACCATGATGGAAGCCTTGGCGCTAAAACTAACTCCAGAAGAGAAGGACGACTTATGGCAGCTATTTCCGGCGCGAAGAAGCCCAACGCCTGATGTGACTGGCCCGATGTTTCTTCTTTGAAGACTGGAGTCGCTACGGTTGACGCCTTGACGCCAGGACGATCCTTAGAAGAGAAGGACGCTTTGCGGTTTCTGTTTCCGACGCGGGAAAGCCCAATGTTTAAAAAGACAGATGGTGAAGTGTCTACCTAGCACCCTATTGAAGTGCCCTAATGAGACTCCCTGCGTTCGCTGAACTTTGCCTCTGGGTCTTCCTTTGCGCTAAACTTGTGGGATCGGGCCCTGGGGTCTCTTTCCTGTATGATGCCTGTTCTTTTGTGCTCAAACCTTTAATGAAAGAGGGAAAGAGGAGTTGTGTAATAGGAAAGCTACAATGTTAAGTCTGAGAAAGGAAATAGGCTTTTCCCCTCTCTTGGATTAATTAAGTTAATCTAGCTCATATTGTTATTGTTACCTGTTACTAGGAGGATTAGATATTGAGAATGTTATTTCAAAATAGGTAACCAGCTAGCCTGTTCTTGAACTATGTTGGTTTTGAAATGGCTCTTTGTTTTTTACCATCTATAGGCAATAGATGGGCTTTGTATTAACTTAGTTCTTGCAGGGCTGAATGTGGTTGGCAATCTACTTTATTTTTATATTAATGCAGAAGTAATATTAAGCCAATTAATTAACAGGCTCTGGATTGACATTATAGTATGATAGGTTTATAATCAAACATTATGAATTTTAAAAGAGAAGAATAATTTTTTAAATGAGTTCTACTATTTTGAAGTTTAATGAATTCTTTCTTGTACATGTATTCTCTAAACCTACTCAATTTTGTATTTCTACAGGGCTGTCAGATCCTTTATTCTTCTTTAATGGGTCCAACTAAAGGGAAATTTGTTTTATCTATTTATGGCGTGGATGAGTACCTATGATACCCAGTATTATCTTTCTTGTACCAATTTATTTATTGACAGTAGAGGATTAAGATTTATGATCTCTTCGTTATGCATTTAAATATTGACCTGCCTTAAATGAACTTTAGGGTACAATTTTTTTAGTTATCCCTATTTACTAGAGTGTTTAACTGACATCGTCTGGATCCCCTTGAATGGAAACTTACTTGTGACTGGATGATTTTTTCAGTACAAGTTACCTTTTGTTTTGTTGCATGTATTTTGTTAAGACAAAGCTTAAGAGGAAAAGTCATGTCAAAATTGTTAGTAAGAGTAACTGTTGATGGGACTGTGCATGTTACTACCTTCGCTTTCAGTTGAATTTGCTTGATACACTTGGTTAGAAAGAGTTTGTAACTTATTAATACTGTTGGGGAAGGAGGAATGGTTAGGATTTATAATATAAATTCTTATTGGTTATTCTCGCCCTCTGGTGAGGAGAGTAGGTGTTTCAAAGAAGGGAGACACGAACATACAGGTGCTCTCCCTAATCTCCCTATATAAGGGAGACTTTGAAAAGTTACCCGTATTAGGGTATTAGTATTTAGTTGTTGTGTTTTGTTTGTGTGCTGTTTCTATTTTAAAGTTTATTTTACCTTTCTTTTGTGTTGCAAGAAAGGTAATAATACCCCTGTTATTATTTTTATTTGTTTCCTTCTTTTTATAGGGATATTTTGTCCTTATTTTCTTCTGTTTTTTAACTTACCTTGTGTGTTTTCCCTAGTTTTGTTTGGGTGTAAGAATAAGCTGTTGCTCCAGTACTCCACGGCGGGGTGGAAGGTTCTTGATCCTGTGTTAATTGTTTTTTTATTATTGTTTCCAGAATGGCCAACCCAGTAAAAATTCTCACTTGGAACTGTAGGGGTTTTAAAAATCCGGGCACGCATTTTTAATTTCTTAGCTAAAGAGAGTCCTCAAGTAGTTTGTTTGCAGGAAACTCACGTAAAAAAAAAAAAAAAAAACTACCTCATTGCTACGTTCTAAATGGTTGACCCAGATCTTTCAGGCCACTGGGTCCTCCAAAGCCAGGGGTGTGGCAATATTGATTTCGAAAACATCCTTTTTTACCTTGCAAGGCATGAAGGCAGATCCTAATGGTAGATATTTATTTGTAAAGGGTATTCTGAATGGCCACCTACTAACCATTGCCTCTATCTACTCTCCAAACAGCGGCCAATTAAAGTTCTTGGAAGACACCTTTGCTGATTTGATGGGCTTTAAAGAAGGGGAACTCATCATTGGTGGGGATCTGAATTACATCGTGGATCCTACCCTGGATAGATCGGTCCGCAATGGAAACAAACTTAAGACAACTAAAAAGACAGGTTTATCTGAACTGTTTCATTCTTTTAATGTAGTGGACGTCTGGAGGGCATTCAATCAGGGAGTAAGAGATTTTACCTTCTTTTCCCACGTGCACAACTCTTATACCAGAATTGATTACATTTTAGTTTCACCAAATCTTTTAAAATCAGTTAAAAGTGTAGCTATTGGCTTGAGAAATATTTCTGACCACTCTTGGGTGTCAGGTAAACTGGAGTTTGTATGCTCTGATGATAAAGGCCCTTCTTGGACCTTGAACAAATTACTTCTCTTTAAAGAGAGTGTCTGTGGGAAAATCAGGAAATCAATTCAGGAATACTTTTTACATAATGGAGATTGTGGAGTTTCTCAACATGTCATTTGGGATGCATTCAAAGCTGTGCTTAGGGGGAATTTAATCTCAATTGCAGCGGCCTGCCACAAGGATAGATCCAAACAAATAAAAGAACATCAGCTTAAGATAGCTGAATTGGCAAAAAAAACCATATTAAATTTGGTGGGAAAAAACTGCTGAAAAAGTTGACTTTGGAGAGGAAGAAATTGGAACTGCTAGAAACCTCTGATATACAAAAAAAAATTGTTATACTTGAAACAAAAATTTGTTACCAAAACTTCGCAGTCTCCAAGGTTTTTAAAGTTTAGGTTGCATCAAAAGAAGTCTACCACATTGATACACTCTATTCATTCATCTCAGGGTGATATCATTATTACTCCCCAGGAAATCACTAAGATTTTCCAAGAGTATTACTCCTCCTTATATACCTCCTCTATTGATGGTGACCTAGATTTTAAATCCTTTCTAACAAATGCTAAGTTTGACAAGAAACTAACAATGGAGGATACTGACTTCATGGATAGACTGATTTCGGAATCAGAAATTTTGGAAGCACTATCGTCTATAAAAAACAATAAGGCGACAGGCAAGGACGGGTTTCCAATAGAATTTTATAAGAAATTCAGTTCCGAACTGTTGCAACCCCTTTTGAAAACCTGCAATTTGGCAATGGAAAAGGGAGCTCTCCCGGACACGTGGAGGGACTCCAAAATGATAGTGATTCATAAGGAGGGCAAAGACAAACAAAACCCCAAATCATACAGACCAATCTCAATATTGAATCACGACTTTAAAATTTTCTCAACTATATTAGCCCGCAGACTAAATAAAATTATTTGTACCTATATCCATGAAGATCAGGCAGGATTTATTCCTGGTCGCTCCATCTCCGATAACATCAGAAGGACCCTTAACTTAATACATCATGGCAAGTCATCCAAACTAACTTCACTAATCCTTTCTTTGGATGCGGAGAAAGCGTTTGACATGCTTGAAATAAAATACCTGAAAGCTGTCCTAAATCACATGGGTTTTGGCCCAAACTTTCTTAATTCAATTTCGGCTATTTACAAAAATCCTAAAGCACAATTAACTATTAATAATTATAGATCAGAAGAAATAAAACTAACTAGAGGTACACGTCAGGGTTGTCCGCTTTTTCCAATCTTATTTGCCATATCGTTGGAACCACTAGCACATGTAATCAGATCGGATCCTGAAGTTGAAGGCATCAGAGTGAAAGGTGTATCCCATAAAATCAGTCTCTTTGCGGATGATACGGGTTTTTATCTGAGTAATCCAGTGCATTCTCTAATAAAACTAATGAAAACTGTGGAGTTATTTAGGAATTTTTCAGGTCTAACTATTAACATGACTAAATCTGAGTTGTACCCGATTCATGTACCACCAGACGTCTATCTACAGATTGAACAACTGTTTCCTTTTAAATGGGTTGCCAGGTCATGGCACCACCTGGGGATCCATATACCTTTAGATTTGTCCAAATTATTTGATGTCAACTTTAGACAACTATTTGCGTCAATTAAATCTAACTTAGTTATTTGGGCTAAACTCCATCTGATTGAAAAGATTGACTTATTAAAAACTTTTGTCCTGCCCAAATTTCTTTTTTTATTCCAGAATTTACCTATTCCTATTTTGAATAAGGATATGAAAATGTGGCAACAATGCCTGTCTTCTTTTATTTGGGACAACAAGAAATTCAGGATTTCATATCAGGTTCTTTCTAGGCCACTCATTAAGGGAGGATTGGCAGCACCACTACTGAACAGCTACTACGTGGCGGCCCAGCTACGAAGTGCTTTACTCTATGCTAGGAAAGAATGTCATCTGTCCTGGGTCCAAATCGAAGCTGCTAGTATCTATCCTCTACACCTTAGGGAGTTCCTCTGGAATTCTAAAACGGACAGAGCTAAAGTGCGGCTAACTAACCCTTTTTTACGTTCCACTTTAGAGACATGGGATAAGTATAGGATATATGTGGTCCAGCCTTCCTCTCCGGTTATGGCTTTCTTGGGCCAATCTTGGTTTCCTCCGGGAAATTCCGAAGGAAATTTTAAAACATGGAGACAGTTAAACATCTTAAGAATAACCGATGTAAGTTCAAGGGGAAAGCTGCTTACCAGGGATCAATTGGAATCTAAATACAGGACTAATATTCATTGGTATGAATACCATCAGCTTTTTGACACTTTAAACAAGATAATTCCGGTTATGATTCCTGCTGATCAAGTAAATATTTTTGAGAAATTAATTCTAAATGAAGACACGAATAGGAAAGGAGTGATTTCAAAAATTTATACTTTATTGAATAAAAAAAACTGGTCACAGGAGTCATATCAGCAAAAAGCATGGAGCAAAGATTGTTCTCTTGACTTATCGGAGGAGAAATGGTCTATGGTATGGTCATCTCCTTTAAGTAAATCGAGGTGTACAAACTTCAAGCTCCAGCAGTACAAGTTATCTCTACGCTGGTATCTAACCCCTTTGTCTTTGAGCTACGCGCGAAAGGGTTTTGCTCCCCTTTGCTGGAAAGGATGTGGGGAAATAGGGTCCTTTTTTCACTGCTGGTGGGCTTGCCCAAAACTTCAATCTTTTTGGAATGCCTTGATAAACAAAATTGAACCCATTACAAACGAATCAATTCCCCGTACCCCTGAGTCTATTTTATTTAATTTCTAGCCAAACAACAACTTTACTAAACAAAAGAAAGATCTAATTGCTCTCTTGATCTTGGAGGGGAAAACTCTGTTAGCGAAGTACTGGAAAGCTGCTAGAACTCCTTCACTGACCCTATGGTTCCAGAAAGTGTGGGATATAATCATTCAAGATAAAATTACCTCGCAACTTATCTTTACAGACAACCCTAGTGCAGCCAAAAACTTTACGGAAAAATGGTTTATTTTCTTTGATTATGTAAATGCCAATTCATCGAAGAAAAATGAAATGCCAAAAAAATATTTAAACTTCATCCTATTTTAGGAAGTATAATTTCTTTGGGGCGAGACCTTCGTGCCCGGCTATGGGTATTGGAGTAATAACAGGCCATAGGTTGGTTCTTTCCCCTTCCCCCCCCCCTTTTTTTTCTTTCCTCCTTTTTAATGTTATATTTTGTATTACTGCTTGTATCTAATCTGTGTGTGTTTGAAATTTGAAGTAATATTGAAAAATAAAAATTTTGAGTTTAAAAAAAAATATTTTGGGAGTGAATACTTTGAGACTAAATCAGAGAGCTCCAATGAGCTTCTGTCTATTGCTAGCAGCTACCCAAAGACCACAAGGAAGTTCACAACAAGGGCACAATTATTTTTAAAAATCTGTTTTAAAGGGCTTGATGAGAAATACTGACAAAGTGTTGTAGTGGTTGAAGTGCCAAACTAGGATCAGGAAAATTTTGCCAAAGCTCACTGACCTTGGCAAGCTCACTTGCTCTCAGGGTTGTTGTGAGGATAAGATGGTGAAGGGAGAGAACTATGTGTGTCATCCTGAGCTCCTTGGAGGAAAGGCAGAATTAAAAAGAAAAAAGTGATTTGACTGATAACATAAGTTGCACAGGTGCCTGGCATGATTTGCTGCCATAAGTAGACATCTACCATGGCCCTGATTCAGAGAACCCTTGTGAAGATGTAAACAGAGTAGAAGTATTTTGGTTCAGTCCTAACAGGAAGCAAGGGCTGGTGCTCAGCAGGGTTTACAGAGAGAGAGAGAGAGAGCAACACAAAGTCCAATCCAAAGTCAGGGGATCAAAAGAGCAGGTTAACTAAGTCCAGTCTAGGGTCAGGGGGTCCAGGAAGCAAATTCAAGTCCAGTCCAGGGTCACAGATTCCAAAAGCTGGTGTCCAGGTCCAGTCCAGGGTCTGAGGTTCTAGAGATCAAGTATCAGCAAGGTCATTGGCTCAGCAGCAAGTGTTCCTGTTGTGTCCACAAGCAGCTTCTTCTTTGGGCTGGTTAGGGTTAGGGTTAGCTAGGTTTGAATAAGCCATGCTTACAGCCAGCTCCTTGGCAGTCATCTAGAAACTACTCATCTGTTCCATCAGATAACAGCTGGCAACAGGACAGGAGATGCATGCTTTCTCCTTGCCTGTAACTGCATGCCACTGATGTCACCAGCGGTGCATGGATGTGGGGGAGCCAGGTAGGCTGGGAGTTGCCTCTGAAGGCTTGTTTGCTGATTTGGACCTGCACAGTGTTGGCTCAGCTGCAGCTGTGGGCTAGGAGTTACGTGGTTCAGACCTGCAGGGTATTGACACAGCCAGTTATGGTCAGTTGGTAATTCGATCTCCTGTTGCTTTTTTGCTAGCTCAGGGCCAGCTGCAACTGGCTCCTCTTCTCCCAAGGAGTCCTCACTTTCACAGGTCGTAAGCTGATTTACAAGGAGCTTTTTTATTTCCTTTCAATGAAGATAACTTCCAAATTTGTAGCAGCAAGTATCAACAACATGGAAAAAGTTAGAACCTCCATCCAAGGTGAGGGGTTCCACTCAGTGTTCCCTCTAAGCTGAGTTAGCATGAGCTAGCTCACAGATTTTTAGCCTCCAGTTCACACATTTTTGTCTTAGCTCAAGAAGAATGACCCCAGAGCACAATCATTTATGCAGTAGCTCACAACTTTAATGCCAGTAGCCAGGGCTTTCTTTGTAGAAAAAGTCCAGCAGGAATTTATTTGCATATTAGGCCACACCCCCTGGCACCAAGCCAGCCGGAACTGCATTCCTGCTCAAAAAAAGCCCTGCCAGTAGATTACAACTTTAATACCAGTAGCTCACAAAGTAGAATTTTTGCTCAAAAGACGCTGCAGCTTTGAACACTAGTTCCATTGTATGTGAAATACTGCATTAACTAAATCAACATATTATCAAAGTGTTCAGAGAAATAATTTTCAGTATTCGATAAATTATTTAGTATGCTTTGAAATAAACTAAATGAGAGTATGTTTTCTTGCAGTTGGTAGGAGAGATGGGCATGAACCAGTGAAAATGTGGTCGTTTGTGGTTCATGGTGTATCCATGAACCAGACCACAAACTGTCACTGACAAGAACCTGCTCATATGAATCAAATCACTTCAGGAAGTTAATGATGCAGTAGAACACCCCCAGAGCATGCTACAGACACCAAACTCACAGCAGATCTCCTGCTGACTCTCCTCTATCTGCCATCTGAGTTTGGTGAGGATTCAATTTGCAGAGTCTGAGTTATGTCCCCACACAGAAGGTGCACCCAGGAAAGTGCTTTCTGGGAAAATGAGATGCAAGTACAGGAGGAGGCTGACTGTCAGGAGCCTGGGTATATTGAGTGCCTCCCCAGCAAGTTGGAGATACCAAACTCACAGCAGATCTCCAGCTGACTCTCCTCTACCTGCCTTCCAAGTTTGGTGAGAATTGAATTTACAGGGTCCAAGTTACACCCACCCAGAAAGGTGCCCCCATACTCCATTGTTTCCATGTGTCCAATGGAGGGGTGGGCAGCAATGTTTCCAATGAAGGGGGAAACAGCAAAAAATAAAAATAAAAACCAGAGTTATACCCTTCCAAGACTATTGAAGTCAGTGAATACTGCTTAGGATTGAACTGCTAAATTAATTTCCTGAATATAGAAGGATGGGAGGATTGAAAAGAGTCTGTAGAGAAACAGAAGTATCTTCAAGGCAAGACCCAGGCTATGTCACTATTCATGTTGTTCAGGCTGCCTCACTTCATCATGCTCACCAATTAAGATCTTACAGGGGCATGCTAATCCTGGGAACATCTCTGCCGGTTGAGAGAGATCTGGGCTGAGCTTCTGTTCCCTCCTTTGTTACAGGTATTTAAGCCTGGGAGCAGCCAGCGGCAAGAGTCTTCTGCTGCAAGTCAAGGGGCTTTTGACTATCACCCCATGGCCTACAGCCTATTGTTACTTGTATATAAGAGAAGTGACAGCTTATAGCATATGCTGTAAAAGTGAAACTAGATCTGGAAGCTAGATGATCTAGATGACAGCAGGTGGCTGGGTGCCAGAGGTATTGCATCAGCCAGAAGCTCAGTCAGCATGACACAGCAAGATGCTGATTGGCTGGTCTATGTACAAATGTACAGAGTCACTATGGTGTGTGTGGGTTAATGGAGTTGGAGTTGCAGCAGAGCATACTGTCGGAGAGAAGAGTGATTGGTGTGTAAATAAATGTATATAGTGGTTTTACAGCTACTGTGTACAACCTTCATTCTTGTGTCGCTAAGAATCACCCTCTTGGACTCTAAGCACATCGACAGGGTTATGGGCCCAGCACGCTTCCGCTGCACCTAGAAGATCTGAGAGAGGTGGTAAAGAAAGGACGCTGAGTTGTTCCAGAGGCTGCCTAGGAGGTGAGACCAGCAGTGGCTGAAAGGAGTCTGAGCAGGATGGCTACAGCAGCAGCAACCGTGCTGGTGGAGAAGCTCACCACTACGAACTACAACATCTGGTCGCTAAGGTTAGAGCATTTCCTGAAGAGTGAGGGGCTTTGGGACTGTGTCTCAGCTCCTCTCGCTGATCCCACGCCGGCAGAGGCCGTTCAGGACCAAAAGGCTCTAGCCACTATCATACTAAGCGTCTCAGACGCCCAGCTGGTGCATGTCCGTGGGCACTAGACAGCAAAGGAGGCTTGGGAAGCTCTCAAGGCTGTGTATGTGCAGAAGTCAGCAGGCTCGCTAATATCCCTATCTCGGAGGCTCTACAGAAAATGTATGCTGGCCGGGGAGTCAATGAGGGACCACCTCGACGGTATGTCTATCTGTTTCCAAGAGCTAGAAGCGAGAGGTAAAGCGGTGGCTGAGGAAGATAAAGTTTACATAATATTGAGCTCTCTGGACGAGAGATATGATATGCTAGTGATAGCATTTGAAGGGCAGGATGCCGAGAAGCTGACTTTGCCCTACGTGACCAGCAAACTCCTGGCAGAAGAACAGAGGCAGCTGGAGAGCAGGAAAGAGCAGGCTGACCACAGCAAAGAAGATAAGCAGAGGTCTGTGGGGGCTGGTTCCAGCTGGCAATCCAAGGAGGAGGAAAGAGCCTTGCAAGTGCGGAGGAAACGTTGTTATTTATGTAACCAGCTTGGGCATTTGCGAAGGTCTTGTCCACAGCAGCAACAGAGGAAGAGCCGGCAGCAGTCTTCAAGGACACAGGCAACTCTGGTAAGAACTGGTCCGGGACTGCAGAGTGTGCTGTGGATTGTTGACTCTGGGGCTACGCAGATTTTTTGCTGCCAGGAAGAACAGCTGCAGGACTGCAGACCAGCTGAGCAGAAAACAGTAAGCTTGGCTGACGGGCGACAGGCAGACGTGCTTTGCCAAGGCACGGTCTATTTTCCTGGACTCAATTATACTTTTTGTAATGTATTGTGTGTGCCAGAGCTATTTCTTGAGTGTCTCCGTCCTGGCAACAGCTGGGTTCACAGTAATATTTGATAATAAGGGCTGTGAAATCTTAAGGAAGGGCAAAAGGCTGGCTGAGGGAAGACTAAAAGCAAATGTTTATGAGCTTGTGAAGACAGTGGAAAAGGCACAAACCGTGTGGAATAAACAGCCACACAGCAGGTGCATTCACCGCTTGCATAGAAGGCTCGGTCATGCCAGCTATAACACAATTAATAAGACCTTGGAAATATTGCAAGGTGAGAAAGTGGATAAGTGCAATGCATTCCTAGATTGTAATATCTGTAAGGAAGCCAAATCAAGGTCCTGTCCAGCTTCTAAAAAGAGTGAGCGTGTGTCTGAGGGGCCGCTCCAATTAATACACGCAGACGTCGTGGGGCCGTATGCCCCTAGTGTTTCTAAAAATAGGTTTGCTTTGGTTCTGGTCGACCACCACAGCAGGTTTGTGTGGGTGTATGCTATAAAACATAAGAGCGATGTGTTTGCAACTTTCAAGTACTGGGCTAGAAGGGTGCAGAAGCAATTAAATGCCAAGATAGCCTCACTTCAAACAGATCAGGGAGGTGAATTCCTAAGCAGAGACTTTGCCAGCTATCTGAGGCAAGAGGGCATAAAGCACAGAGTTGCCAACGTCTCCTCTCTGTGGGAGAACGGGGTGGTTGAACGCAGAGCAGGGGTACTCCAGAATATCTGCCACGCTTTACTAGAGGACAGTGGTTTAAAGCTGGCATATTGGGGTGAAGCCTTGAAAACGTCCTGTTATATCTCTAACCGTTTGTGGACTGAGGCTCTAAATGACATACCCTACAGGGTCCTCTAGGGGAGAAAGCCAACCCTGGATCACCTTAGAATTTTCGGGTCTAAGGCATGGGTAAACATTCCTCTAGATAAGAGGAGGAAGGGAGGTGCTAAAGCCAGAAAACTAGTGTTCGTGGGGTATCAGAACGGCATGAAGTCCTATAGGTTTGTGGACGGGAACGATATAATAAAACTGAGTAGGTCCGCCTCATTTTGTGAGGATGAGAATTGGTCCAAAATACATGCCAACGAAATGCCCAAAGAAACTAAGCTGCAACTGTCTCTGACAAGTGTGGAGGGGCAAAAGCCAGAAAGCAAGCAGGCTCCCTCATTGAAACAGGAGGAAGACAGTGCAGGCAGTTCTGAAAGCATTAAGCAGCAGGAGACTTCTGAGGCTGTAAAAGGTGAGCCAGTTGAAATCAGGGTCTCTGCAAGAGAAAATAAAGGGGTGCCGCCTAAAAGATATGGCTATGATACAGAAATAAATTATCTAGGCAATGGAGTTTGTTTGCCTGATGGAAAGCCCAGGTGCTGTGAGAGTGCACCGGATTTAAACGTGGATACCTCTTTCACAAAGGAGGAAGGAGATTATACATATGTGTATGATGATAAGCCTAAAAGTTATCCAAGTGTGCTGGAACTGTTGTATGGCAAGTCTCCTAACGAACAGGGAGACACATGAGCAAAAGCCTGGAAAGAGAGGCTGTAAGCAGTAACTGAATAAAAGGGTTCAATGTGCAAATGAATAAATGCTAGAATGTAAAAGAAATGCTGTAACATTAAAACAAACTTGCTGCTTCAAAATGTATATTAAGCCGCAACTAAAATGTGATTGTAAAGCTGAAATGTGAACAATTCAAAATGTAACTGTTAAACAAAATGTAAAATCCTCAAAAGCTGTAAAATGTGTATTGAAAGAGAATGTGCATCTGTACTAAACTATACAGTACCGTTCTAACGGACCGAGCCAGCAAAGATAAGGGGAGTGCTCAGTCTGGAAGTGAGCCAACTGATAAGATTTTGGATTTGAATGTTTTTTAGAATGGAGAGACTTGGCTTTGTAGGGTAGCAAGGACCTCTTTCCCCTTAATAAAATAAAAAAAACAGAAGAGCAATGATTTGGACTAAAATTAGTTGAGGCCAGTTTTCAGGGGGAGGCCTGGAGATCTCCTGGAATCACTCAGTTTTCTCTGCAGGGTAATGGAAGTTTGGTGTGAGTGAGAGCTCAGAGCCTGGTTCCCTTGGGATCTCATCTTTCTTTAGACTTCCATTTTAGATCAATAGCAATCTGTCCTGTCTGGATATGGCAACCCCATTCAGGAAATAAAACTAACTGCAGAGAATGTGGCCTTGCCCAAAAGATGAAATCTCTGTTAGTGTGACAAAGTCTGCCACCTGTCTCGCCAAGGTGGGTCAGCAGACTTGCCAACTGATAGTCCAACACAGGTCCAAAGTCTGGTATTTCCCCCAGAAACACCAGGAAGGTAGGTTGCCACCAGACTGGATAAATCCTTTAGCACAGAGGCCCTAGTCAAGCCTCTGCCTATTAGGAAAACTCTAGAGAAAACCAAGCCACACCACTGCAGCAAGGGGTTCCCCAAGTCAGTTTTCACAAATTGATAGTAGGTATTTCCAAAGGCTAGTGGATAAGTTTAGCTCAGATTGTGGTGGCCCTGAAAGCATTGGTTTTAGTGAGTTGTTCAGTGTAACTAGCTAACTGGGTATAAATTCAGAGAGCTAGACATTATCATACAGATTTCAAGTGTTCAGTTGGAATCCAAGGGTTTCCCCAAATGGAGTTACGTCAGGAGGCTGTTCAGCATAATAGGCTCTAGTCTAGGTTAGGCTAGGCAAAGAATTGTACTTATTATATTATTTTTACACCTCCCAGACCCTCGTGGTATATCCAGTTAAGGCTATTCAGCTATCTCAGTATTAAAATTCAGTTGGTGCATGGCTACTGCATTAACCCAAACGAACTTAGGTTCAGCTCCTTTAAAATGCAGCCAGGATGCAAATTAAATAAATACAATTTATTGCCATCATTGAGAAAGAGATTTAGAGAGTTGTACCTTTATTTTTACGTTTAAAATGCCAGAACCAAATACCTCTGAGAAAGAGAGATTAAACTAGTTTTGTTAAATATTTACTGCTTTAGTTCTATAAATGTTAGGCTCAAGGAAAGGCCTCTGAGCATGTACAGAGAGTGCCTAAATCAGCCCCAAATTGGAGCCTGGCTTAGGGGAAGTTAAAGATTGCAAATTTGCAGTCCTTCTACCCTTCTCCCACAAGAACACCGTGGCACAGAGTGTTAGAGCTGCAGTACTGTAGTCCTAAACTCTGCTCACAACCTGAGTTTGATCTCCAGTGGAAACAGGGTTTTCAGGTAGTCAGCTCCAGGGTGACTCAGCCTTTCATCCTTCTGAGGTTGGTAAAATGAGTACCCAGCTTTGCTGGGGGAAAGTGTAGATGACTAGGGAAGACAGTGGCAAACCACCCCGTAAAAAGTCTGCCTTGAAAATGTGAAGTTGTGAAAGCAATGTCACCCCAGAGTCAGAAACAACTGGTGCTCGCACAGGGGACTTTTCCCTTCCTGCCCCTTCCCCCACCACGAAGGAATGCTAATCCTCTTCTCTTTACTCAATCTGAAATCTTTAACGGAACCAGAAAAGAGAAGTAAATTGCCAGCATCTTTGCAAAGAGTCAAAGTTTTCTCTTTTGCAAGGAATATATGTCCTAGCAACTTTCACTGTATTTTGGCTAGGAAAACTTTTGCAGACAATCTTTAGCTGTTTTAGGAAAGAAAAGGCACTTAGCCAAATTTAGTCTTAATTGTAGAAATAAGAAGTGTAAAGCCTGAACCCCCACCCGGCAGATATCTCATCACCTTCCCCATCTTGTGTTCATGTATATGTCCCATGGTATCAAAGGGGGGAGGCACAATTGAGATATTTTTCTGAATTCTCATGTTCTCTTGATTTTGGGTCTAAGGATACAAATTTAAACTTTTGAAATTTTGCAAGGGTGCCAGTCTCCATGTGGAACCTGGAGATCACTCCCAAAAATATAATGTAATGCCCAGAACATCAAGAAGTGTCCAGGAGGGTGGACTGCATTCTTGTAATCTTCAAATTTGATTCAGAGATTCAGAAATCTCCGACCTGGAGCTGGCATCCCAAAGTTCCACTTACGGCTAATCTTTCTCTACTAGAGAAAAGACCTGCCTGTAAACTGCCTTGAGGCAAGAGTGCTTCTAGATTAGAAGCTATTCCTGTGATAATTTCTTTTTGCTTTACCTTTTGAGTCTGAGAATATTCTTCTAGTGACCATTATCAGTTTCCCTTGTACTTTTTTCTTGTTTCTTTTTAGATTCATATTTGTTGCAACAAATTAAAATGCCTCTCATGAACCACTAGGTGCTCATTTTCTATATGGATATGCACTAGCCTGAATCATGAGAAGTGATGCATAGGTTTATATTGTGAATTTGTGTTTTGTATAATGTATGATGTATGAAATCTGTCCTTTAACATTGGAAGGGTAGAGACCTTGTCAAACTGAAACACCATGTGAGAAGGAGGAAGTCTCCTGTCCAAAGCAAGTATGGTAATTTATATAATGTGTTCAACCCTATCTCAACAGGGTTGGACTCAAGTTATGGCAATTTGTGGACAGCCAAGGAAAGCTTTAAAGGGAAAAAGCACCTATTATTGCTGTTTTATTTGTTTGTTTCTCCAAGTATGTTTTCCAGGCTTTTCCATATCTACCTTGGGGTCCTGAAATTTGCCTGGTCATGCCTCATTGGAAGGAAGGCCTCCCAGGGAACCCCATCCAAACTGAGTTGTGGAGAAAACTTATTTCCAGGGAAATTCCTCTGCCTAGCAAAAGGCTGGTTGCCACAGCTGATTACAACAGCAGCCCACTGCCACTTCCAAGTTGTGCTTCCAGGAAAAGGAATTCCTTTTGGCTGCAATAGAAACAGATTTCCCTGTGAAAAGATTGTCATGCATAGAGCACGCAAACTCTCCATGAACTCAAGAAAGAAGACCTTTTGTTAGACTAAGGGAGGAGGGGAACAAAGAATTAGTCAGGAAATGGTTTTTGTATTGTAATAATGTGGCCAGGTGTGCCACGGCTGCCAATGTTTTCAAGTATGTCTGAATGTGTGTATCTTAAACACCTAGGATACAACAAGGTGTCTGCCATAAAGGCACATGAGTTGATTCAGTTTATAGCATGTCACTTGCATATGTCCCTTATGTGTTTTAGAAATTGAGATGAGTTCTTGTATTCTTGCATCATAACTAGTAATGTTTTATTGATAAAGAAATAAGTTCTCTAGGATCCTTCCAAGATCTATGTTCATAAATTTAGACTGGACATGTGTCATTATTCAATGCATATACCATGAATGGATTATTTTACATTTTTTAACTCAGGCATAGCCTATTTTTGGTAGTTGACATTACTAAACCTTTTCCTTTGTCCCAACTGTGTCACATCCCTGGTTGTTTGAAGTCTGATCAGCAGTGCACCATTAAATGCAGCATACACCCTCCAAGGACTGGACAGTGCCAAAGAGGAGGAATTGATACCAGAGTGCTGCCAAATAAAGAGGGTAGCCTTAAAAGACAAGGGGGGGGGGGCGTCTCAAGCTAGTCTGTGTGCCCAGAACGGCCCCTTAATGGAGACCAGGAAAACTCCATATTGGAAGGCTGGGCTGCATAGCCAAGGCATGCCTCTGAGTGACCTTCTTCCACACATACACCTTCTCTAGATGGGAATGGATAATCCCATCACTGTCTCTCTCCTCCCATGACCCATCTGTACCCCATCTCTGTAAATATACTATTTCATTACCCCATTGTACTGTCATTTCAGTCTTTCTTGGGAATGTTGAAAACCTAATTGTCACCTCGCTGCTCTTCTTGAGTGGGCATGCAGAATTGATTTGTTTAATAATGATGGTGGTCAGTCTCCTTCAGATTTTAAAATAATAACAAAAAAAGCTTTCAGAAGACAAAGGGGGGAATGAAGAGGGACCCCTGAATAATTATGAACACCCCCATAATAATAAATGAAAATATGGTTTTTGTGCCTTCAGAAGAGAATGTCTGTTGCAACATTTAAAAGTAACTGTTAGAGGCCACAGCCCAAATGGGTATGAATCCAAGGTTGTAAAGTAGATAAGAGGCCCCTCTGAGGAAGCTTCTGCTAAACTGATAATGCATGAAAGCAGAGGGACGAATGAAAAAATACAGGAAGGTGGGGCATTTGAATAGATAAGGGGGAGGGTTGTCTGCTTGTTTTGAGTTGTGAATAAAAACGGTCTGAAGGCTGATGATTTTAACTTAGTCATTTTGGGTCTTATGCCGACTAAATTCTGCTTTGATATCAAAGTAAAATACCTTGTTTCATACCAAGGAATGTGTGGGGCTTCATTATTTACCTGCTACATCACCACTCTGGTTTAAGGGTCTCCCTTGAGAAGGCCCAGAGTACACTCCCAAGCCCTTCCAGGCCTCCCTTAGCTTAGGCCAAATAGTAGGCGTGAGAACCAGGCAGAGTGAACAACAGAAAAAAAGGTTTATTTAAAAGGTCAGTGCAATATAACAAACAAGGTGCATAAAATAGTAAAAGGGGTGAAGGGAAAAATAACCAAATGCCCTAATGCGTCCGAACTTACTGTCCCTGGACTGTCTCAGTCAGTCCTAGGCCTGTCCACCCTTCCTCTAAGGGCAAGGGTCTCTTCCTTGCAACAACTCTTCCTCAGCTCTGCTTCCTAGGAAAAGAACACCCTCTTCCTGGGCTTGGTCCTTTTATCTTCTCCCAGGCCCCAGCCTCTCTGGGCCAGTTTCCCTCTGAAACCTGGCCACCCAATCAGAGGGATAGGAGGGATCCCGGGAAATGTAGGTTTTTCCCAGTAACTCCTAAGAAGGCTTCCCTAGGGCCTGCAGGCTTCGCTAGGCCCAAAATCATGACAGACCCTCATAACAAATGAGTTCAACACGATGCCCCTGGCTTAGACGATAATATCATGTGGCATATTTCCTTCTAGCCTTGTCTGAGGCACATGTAGCATATACATGGAAAGACTATCTGGTAATTGGCACCCCAGAGAAAGCACACTTTGCACAACAAGGAAGTACTTGGAAAAACAGCCAAGGGAGAAAACAAACGCTGTTGTGGGTGTTCATGTGTGAGATAAAAAATAAGGTCAACGTTGATGGTTCAAGTAAAGTAAAAATATCTTTTATTACTCAGTTAAAATTCTCTATGCATTTCGTCAATGGGCTTCTTTAGTGGAATATGCTAGTTTTGTTTCTTCAAGAAGAGTACAAGTTTTCTACTGCTCCAGAAATGGAAAGCAGAACCCATAAATTAGGACAGCATTTAGTCTGTTGTTCTTCTATCAACACCCATTATTGCTATCGATTGTTAGTAGAAAACTGTGCCAGTAACTGGGAGACACCAACAGTGACCGCTCTTAAGATACGGTATGAACAGCCACTGGTACATTTTCTTTCATCTCCACATTCTGCTTACTTCTCCAAATGTAATCCACAAGAGTTACACCACTGGTCATACTACAAGAGGTAAGTGTTGTGATCTTCCACATGGACCTGTGTGCCAATTCGTGTTGCTGCTCTGAAGCAGAGCATATGATATTACAGTGCTTTATATTTTACAAACCATTCTTAACTTGGCTTCCAGGCCTTATGCATTTATTCTATTATCTGAACAGTCCATAGGAACTTATCTGAACACTCCATAGGAGAGTGATAACCACCCATAGGCTTAAAGTTCTTAGGGTACTTCCATTTTACTAGATATTGGTGATATAATCATATCATTTTAAAATTCTATTTTACAATTATTTTTTTTAAATAAGTACATTTCTTGCTTTGTCTACAAAGAAAAAAAATCTACACAACAAAAAACAACTTTAGGTAAAATGCAGTACCTGAGCAGTTGAATAAAAACACAACAGAGCAAAATTTGTATGAACTATAGACAACTTCTTTGAAGTACTGATATGTTTAGTGAAAAAAAGTACTTTTGTCAAGTTTTGTCAAGTACTTTTGTCAAGTACTTTGTCTTCTGAAGAAGAAGGGGTTGCTATGAGACAAAGGTTTTTCAAATGCTCCAGCATGGCTTTTTCTTCCTCTTCCAGGACCTCTCCCTCTTTCATCTCCCATCTGAAATTTAAAATTAAACAACCTGTTTATTTCTTCAAATGAGTCCTTTAATACACGTAAAACTGAACACCAAGCAAAGTAAGAATTAACTGATGTTAGTGATCCCAAACCTTGTTTCTGAAAAGCTTAGGAGACTGAGTAAGCTCCAGACTGGAATATTTTGAACCTTAAGTAGAACTAATTTGGGAGGAGGAACTCCATGGATTTTCTTCAGTTTGAATGGGAAAGATCCCAATTCTCTCTCTCTCTCTCTTTCTTCCCCTCCCTCTCTTTCTTACATACATACATACATGAAAAGACAAACCCCACACTCACTGAGTTCCTCTTCTCAGGCTAATCTTCACAGAGAAGTGGGGCGAAAACAGAAATTTATTGTGAGATAAAAAGTTGAATTCAGATGGACTAACATCAATAAATCCCAAAGAGGTTTGAAGAAATTTAGACATTCAACTTAATAATACAATGCAAGGTGTTATAAAAAGGATCTACTGTGACTTCTCTAAGCAAGCCTCCAGCAACTGAGGGGGAAAATCATTTTCCCCTCAGCTGTCACCACAGTTCCACAGCAAGAGAATTTTCTCATGGCATCCCCACAAAGGGGAAATACAACTCCTTCCCCCACTGCTTCCCAATACACCTCAAGTCCATTTTGGATGCCAACTATGTATGCAGTCCAATTTGAGGTCTTATACTGGGCACAGTTTGAACAGGAACTCTAGAAAACAGGGAGCACTTTACACAAACAGGTAACAAATTTTATTGTAGTATTGTATAGTGGATTCTATGCATCGATGAGTCATAGTATGAATGATAACAAGCTCTTTATTTGGTAGAGCATGGTATAGGGCTGCACAATAAAGACTGAGAACTGGGCCAACAGGGCCAAACTTATATACATCTCTGGGTTCCCGCGCAAGCATGTTATTCGGTCATTCAAACAGGTGGGGGCTTGTGATTGGTCCAGGGTGGCAGAGACTTGGATCCTGCAGCCCATTGTTCCCAAGTCCCCAAGCTCAGTTCGTATGGCTCCAATGAGACAGGCAGGAACACCCAAAGTCTTCCCTTGAGTCCACATACATAACATTCCTCCTCCCTTAGTCCACAAGCCTAGTAGACATAGTCCTTTAGGTACACAGGCTTGCAGTGCTCTCACATCGACCGCCTGAGTGCTGAAGTGGGTAGTGGCGCGGTCGCTGCTTCAGGTGCGGCGAGCTGAGGGACCGGCGCTGCTGGGATTTTGACCAGCTGGTACAGGTCCCAGAGGTCTCGGGCGCAGACAGCAGTTCCAGTTCCTCCGGTGTCTCAGGCGCCAGCAGGAGCATGACTGTCAGTCTCTCTGCTTCCACCAGCTCGTGGGCCATCACGTCTTGTGTGGCCGTCAGATCATCTGCGCTCTCTCCTTTGCCTTGTTCCCTGGCACCTCACGTGACCGTGACTGGACTATGTGCTACCTCATTGTGAACCCCACCCCCCGAGGTTACGTCATACATGACAGCACCTAATACCCTGGAGACTCGTGCTGGTATCCACGCTGCCCCCCATAGTTTTTGGCGAACACCAAATCCCCTGTATCAAAACCCCAGGGAGCCCAGATAGCCTCTGGTACCTCTTGTAGGTCTGGGGCGTGGTCCAGGTGCATGTGGTCAAACAGGGTAGTCAGCCACCGGCCCATGAGAAGCTTAGCCGGGCTACAGCTGGTGACAGTACTAGGGATGGAATTTTGTGCCAGGAGACACTGCGAGGCAGGCTTCCCAATCCCCATAGATGATGCAGTGGAGTGTTTCCTTTGTAGCCTGCACCATCCTTTCCGTGTGGCCGTTGGTGGCTGGGTGAAAGGGGGACGACTTTATGTGCTTTATTAAATTTCAGCCGCAGAAGTCCTGAAACAGCCGAGGTGAAGGCCATCCCATTATCTGATACCAACATGTTGGGGAGGCCATGTGTGGCAAAAACCCTGCAGAAAGAACCTAACGCAGCCTGGGAGGATGTGGACTCTACTGATATTATCTCCAGTCGCTTAGAGTAGGAGTCCACAATAAGGAAGAATGTTTGCCCCTGGAAAGGCCCCACGAAGTCAAGGCATAAGCGTGACCAGTGCTTGTGAATTCCCACTGTTGGGCTGGGGCTCATGGCAGAGCTGGATGGGTCTCCTGGCATGGTTGACATCGGGCCACCCAGGACTCAATAGCATCGTGTATTCCCGGCCACCATACATAGCTGCGGGCCAGTGCCTTCATGTGCACAATCCCCGGATGGGTTTTGTGCAGCACCATTAGGACTTGCTGCCGCAGCTCTGGGAACACCACTACCCTGCTTCCTCACAACAGATAACCTTTGTGAACAGACAGTTCATCCCAGCAGGACACAAAAGGCAAGAATTCCGAGCCCACCTGGCCCTCAGGCCACCCCCTCTACACCCAGTCCAGAACATGTGAGAGGATTTTGTCCTTTGAGGAACAGTGGGCAATGTCCTTGGCATGCACCAGGCAGTCTGGGAGGGACTCCAGCGACATGATCTGGTATGCCAGGGCTGGATCCAGATCCATTGAGGGCAGCAGCAGGCAGCTCAGGGCATTGGCGTGACCTGTCGCCTTCCCCAAGCGGTACTGGAGGTCATACTGGTACCCCACGAGGAAGATGGACCACTGCAACACCTGTGGGGACAGCATTTGGGGCATTTGGCAGTCAGGGGTGATCAGGCCCACCAGGGGCTTATGGTCCGTAAGGATGGTGAAGGGCCGGCCATACAGGTAGTTATGAAATTTCTTAACCCCTGCCACGATGGCCAGGCCCTCTTTGTCTATCTGAGTGTAATTCCACTCCGGCTTTTGTAAAGTTCTGGAATAATGCACAACTGGAACCTTGTGGCTGTCCGGCAACACATGGGCCAACATGGCACCCACCCCATAAGGAGAAGTGTTGCAGGCCAAAACGATGGGCAGCCAATCATCAAAGTGCACCAGGAAGCCATTTGAAGTTAAAATGTCCTTTACTGCCTGAAAGGCAGCGGCTTGCCAGCAACCCCAAACCCACGGCGCCCTTTTGTCCAACAGCCTATGCAAGGGCTCTGCTACCGCCGCCTTGTGGGGAAGAAAGGTGTGGTAGAAGTTGAGGAAACTCAAGAATGATTGTAGTTCTGTGTTGTTGGTGGGGACAGGCACATCACAAATGCCTTTATTTTGTCCTGCACCAGGTGGATTCCACTAGCATCCACCGTATACGCCAGAAAGTCAATGGTGGGTGCCCCCAACACACACTTTTCCCATTTTCCCTTTAACCATGCCCCATCAAAACGCTGTAACACTGTCCTGAGGCGGCTGGCGAATTCTTTGGTGGGAGCTGCTATCAGCACATCGTTGAAGAACAGCTGGATCCTGGGGATGCCTTTAAGTAGGGAGTCCATTAAGTTCTGGAAGATTCCCGGGGCCACGCTTACACCAAACTGCAGGTGCTTGACTTGGAAGGCCCCCCAATGTGTTACAATGGTTTGGGCCTCTACTGTGGCGGTGTCCACAGGGAGCTGCTGATACGCCTGGGCCAAATCAAGTTTGCCAAAAAAATTTGCCCCCGCTAAGGAAGCTAGCACATGACTTACCACTGGAACCGGGTAAGTGTGGCCTTGCAGCTCCTTGTTTATCGTGCATTTGTAATTGGCACAAATACGGACGCTGTCTTTGGGTTTGATCAGGGTGACGATGGGGGTCTCCCACTTCGCATTAGCAACCGGTTCCAGAACCCCTTGGACTACGAGGCAATCTAGCTCCTCCTCAATTTTGGGTCTTAATATCTGGTTCCTGGGGGTGCTGTGGCGTAGATTGCCTTGGCGTGAGACTGAGATGCCTGTCCAAGAGTAGTGTATCTTGCAACCACGTAGGTGGTTTAAAACCAAACTGTTCTATGAAACAATATACAAGGGCTTGTCTAGGTGGTCAGGGTAACTCATAACCTTTGTCACATGAACCCTCAGATGACTGAACAACACCAAATGTAGGTCATTCTAAAATCATAGAATCATAGAGCTGGAAGGGACCCCCAGGGCCATCCAACCCAACCCTCTGCACAATGCAGAAACACACAAATACCTCCCCCCAAATTCACAGGTTCTCCATCGCTGTCATATGGCCATCTAGCCTCTGTTTAAAACCCTCTAGTTCACAAAATGTTACAAGCACTTCAGGAGCCCTATCTATACCATAGTCTCCACTAAAACCTATGTCAAAATTGCAATCAGGCAGTCTAAAGGCATCCCCTAGACTGATCCTCCCATGGTTAACAAGACAGATGAGACATTCTTAGACACAAAAGGGAAAAGGGAGTGGGTGAGAGAGTGGTCTCAACACAAGAAAACACACGTCACTTTGTAACGGCTGCTGCCTTCAGCAAATGTCACGTCTTATTCACACACAATCTCACCACAAGTCCCTTCCCAGTTCCAGTACTAGGCTAGCACAGCTTCAAGGGCGCTGGCGGGGAGAACTACTTCCCCTTTCTTCAGCGAGCTTTACAAGTGTGCAGCCGAGAGGTGATCAAGTCGCCCTTCCCTCCGAGATGGGCTGAGGCCGAGCAGTCTCTTATGGAGAGGTTCTATCTACTAAACCCCATTCTTATACTCACCTGCGCAGGTCTTCTTACTAGAGCTGGTTCCTGAATGCCTTTCTGTGGTCCGTTTGACAACCCATCCAGCCAGGCCAGGCAGCTGAAATCAGCTGGGAGCTCCTTCCCGGACCCGAGGCTGGCTCGACCATGGCCCCAGGCTGGTCTGGGGGCCAAAGGGCGGGGCCCAAATCCCCCTTAAAACTGGCCCAATGCACCAGAAAAATGTAGCAGCAACCTTAGCTGCTGGTGGTCAGGCAGAAACGAGGCCACAGGCGAAATCAGGAAGAAACAGCCGTTTATTTAACGTGTACACGGACCCCAGATCAGACTCAAGTCTAAACGAATCTGGGAGCCCCGATTTCAGGAAGGTCTACAGTTTTATAGTCACAGACAACCATTTCCAATAAACAATCGCACAATTACAGGAAAGGACCACCCCATATCCCATACATCATTACAAGTGTCATATTACTAAAAGAACAACGAGACAGGGAGGGACTTTCCATACATGGCATTGATGTTGCTAACACTCTTGCAGCAATATTCTTAATCAAAAACACATTTGCACCTTTGACCTGCTCCCAAGACATTTTTCAAGCTATATTTGCCCAATGCTTATTCCAGCCAGTTTCTAGTTCCTCTTTTCAGCAGTTGCGGCAGAGCCGATGGGTGAAGGATTAACTTCCTCTTTTACTGCCTTATGCTTCTACAAGCCGAACACACCGCTAACTTCCCTTTCCTTACTTTCGCAATTTAGAAGGATTATTTCACAGAGGCACAAAGCAAGCACTTTTAAAATCTCTTTGACCTTTTGTTTTCTTGCCCTTGTCCCTAAATGATGGCTTTCAATTTACCTTATTTAATACCTTTTTATTTCAGCCCTGCTTCACAACAATTATGGGGAGCTTGCCTGTGAACTTTCCGTATGTAACATGGACTACCCCCACCCCCAGGACAGCAACCTCCCTCTTCTGGAAATCGCGAACTATGAATGGGGGCTGGTGTAAC
This sequence comes from Heteronotia binoei, assembly GCF_032191835.1. NCBI lineage: Eukaryota > Metazoa > Chordata > Lepidosauria > Squamata > Gekkonidae > Heteronotia > Heteronotia binoei. The sequence continues at coordinate 119,737,088 of NC_083226.1, read as the reverse complement.
TGGGATTCCCTGCCTGGGCATAGCTCCCTGAACGTGAGGGCCAAAATGACCATCTGGCTTGCCCCAGAGTCTACCTCCATTTTACAGGGCTTGCCTTCTATGAACACAGTCACTTTGTATTTGTCAGGGGAGTGTACAGGCAGCTGGCATACCTGGGTCCCCACTGTTGTGAGTGTTTGGATGTCTTCCACTAGCACAACCTCATGGTGGCAGCCATTTTTCTGCCGAGAAGTGTCCCCTTGGCGCAGTGATGCTGATCGGCAAACCTGTGCCAAATGCCCGATCTTTCCACACGTGAAGCATACTGTGTTCTGGGACTTGCAGGTGTGTCGCTCGTGTGGCTCCCCGCAACTTGCACAGGTCTTGGGGCTAGTCGGTTCCACTGCACGTGGCTGTAGTTTTTGCTGACCCATATGATCTGCAGGGCCTTCGCCAGGGTGGGGTCAGCCTCTGCCGCAACCTTTTAACAGGCTTTCGTGTCCCGGAGGCTGTGAGTGAACTTCATGAGCAAGGCATCTTCTAGTTGTGCGCCATACTCCGCTTTCATGCCCATTTCGCACAGGCTGGTGAGGTAGATCGCTACGGTCTCGTTTGGCTCTTGATTCCTATTGAGGAACCACAACTGTCGGGTGAGACAGGTTGGCTTTGGAACGAAATGGCCAGTCAGTGCATTGAAGATCTGGTCTGCTGGCTGGGGCTGATGGGAGTTGTAGGCAAAAAACAGCTGGAGAGCTACCGTTGGCCACCCCTGCTATAGTGGGTTCTATGCATCAATGAGTCGTAGTATGAGTGATAACAAGCAAGCACTTCTCATGCTGCACCTTAAGTCCCGCTGTCTGGAAACAGCACAGCACCTCGCGCAGGCGGCAGCTAAATTCTTCGATGTTGGGGGCTGCAATTAAAACATCATCAAAGAATGGTTGTACTCTGGGGATCCCTTTAAGAAGAGAGTCCATTAGATTTTGGAAAATCCCCTGAGCCACACCTTGAAAGCCTCCCAGTGCGTAACAATTGTCTGGGCCTCTGCTGTCTGTGCATCCACCAGAAGTTCCTGGTAGGCCTGAGCCAAGTCCAGCTTCCCAAAAATTTTGGAACTGGCCAATGATGTGAGGACGTGACTAATCACCGGGATAGGGTATACATGGTCTTGGAGGGCTTTGTTTATTGTGCATTTATAGTCTGCACAAATGCATATGTCTCCATTAGGCTTCATGGGTGTGACGATGGGTATCTCCCAGGCAGCGTGGAAAATGGGCTCTAAGACCCCCTGCACAACGAAGAGTCCTGTTCTGCTTCAATTTTAGGTTTCAGTGCAAACAGAAACTGCTTCAGCCTTATGGGCCTTGCCATGGGGTCGAGCTGCAGTGTTATAGGTGGCCGCAGAGCCCCATCGAACACCTCCGGGAATTCCTGGCACACATGTTTGAAATTGTGGGTATGAATTTCATTCACCCCGACAATTTGTATGCTCAGTGGTTTGAACCAGGCAAATCCCAATAGGGTGGCAACCTTGCGCTTCACAACAAGTATGTCCAGCATCCCCTTGAATTGTTTGAACTCTACCCTGACTCTGGCCTACCCCTTAATCTGGAGAGGGTTCTTCTAAAAGTCCTGCAAAACGAATTCAGCAGGCTGCAACAGTGGGCTTCCATGGGGGCACAGGTTTTTTTAGGCTCTCCTCTAAGATTATGAAGATGGAGGAGCCCATGTCCAGTTCTATGAGGCAGGACGTCCCTTCAATCAGGATCAACACTTTGACCCTATCGGGGGTGTCCAAGTGCAAGTTCATTACCTGGATGCTGGTTGAAGCCATTGTATGTGCATCAGTCGAGTCATGGTGCGTGGACTGACGCCTTCGGTTGGCCTTGGCCCGGCATGCTCACACGATGTGGCCCATTTTTCCACAATTCCTGCAATTTGCATTTCGGAATGGGCAGTCACAGCACTCGTGTGGATCCCCGCAGCTGGCACATTTGTTTGAGCCTGGCTTTTTGATGACCCGTGGTTGAGTCGTGGATCGCTGCCTTTGGCACAGTGGCTGGTAGAGCTGGTGCGCTTCTTTCCCATCCGAGCCGTTGGAAGCTGATGAGTTGGCGGCCTGTTGTGCGCTTGTTGCAGAGCAACTGCTGTGTTCCTGCTCGAAGGCGGTTGCCTGTCGGAGCGCCTTTATGAGGGTGGTGTTGGTGGCCAGCAACTTGTGGCATAGTTTCTCCTTCCAGATGACCACTATGAATCAGTCGAGCAGAATCTCCTCCAGGACCCCCATGAAGCTGCAGTACAGGGTGAGACCTTGGAGCTCAGAGAGGTAGTTGGCCGCAGACTCGGCTTGCTGCTGCTGCCTCGTGTAAAATGCATGCCTGCATGTGAGGTGAGTAGGTGGTCTGTCATAACCTTGATCAGGTCCTTGTAGGTGGCAGCTGCAAGAGTTGTCGGAGCGATGAGCCGCTTCATCACCTAGATAGTCTCCACCCCGCACAAGCTTAGGAGGAGTGCCTTGTTTCTGTGGCTTCCTCTATCTTGTGCAGTTCTATGTAGTAGCTGGGCCAGTCCACCCATGACTCCTGTAATGTACTGAGAACCGAGACGGTTTGAAGGCAACATGGTTTATTCAGTAGCACATTACAAGAAGGAGAACATGCGGGCCGGGTCCCGCTTATATACATTACCCAGAACTGCCCCCTTGTCTGACCAGTCCAATCCTGATCAGTCAAACTTCCCGCCACAGATCTTCATAGGGGAGGCGTCAGGCGAGCCACATCTGGGGACCCACAGGTTGCCTCAGTAGCGATCGCCATGCGGTACAACAGCTTATGTTCAAGACATAACACTCCTCCCCCCATAGCTCAGGACACTTAATCCCGCAAGTAAGCGGGGGCCGTGCGCTCCCTGGTTGACCTCCTTGGGGTTACTAGTGGAGTCAGAGCAGTTTCAGGTGCCGCTGGGGCCACGGCTGCTGTGGCGGACGGAGCGGCAGCTTCCCCGTGTGGGAGAAACCCCAGCCTATGGTTGTCTGTGCTCTGCTGCTCGTCGGGTGTCTCTACTCTTGGGGAGTTGCCCCTGCTTCAGTGTGGCTCTACCGCCCGATCGGCCAGAGCGGTCGGTGGGGGTGGGGTGGCTCTCTGCATGGGTGCGGCCGTGGGTCCCTCCTCACTCCGTATTGCAGCCGGCTCTTCCGGCAAGGTGCGGCGGCGCATTTGGTCTATATGCCTCCGCAGTATACTGCCTCCCTCCGTGGATATGTCGTAGTGGCGGGACCCTATTACTCGTAGCACCCGGCCCGCTACCCCCTCGGGGCCACTAGCGTAGTTCCTCGCATACACCGGATCCCCTGGGAAGAATCCCCTGGCCGCTTCTCTGATCTCGGGGGAACTGCGGATGTCGGTGGCCCGGTCAGGGTGCAGCCGATCTAATCTTGTGATTAGCTTCCATCCCATTAACAGCTCGGCTGGGCTGACCCCTGTGACTGGGTTGGGGGTTATCCTATTATCAAATAGGAAGGCGGCTAGGCGGTGGTCCCAGTCCCCCTGCACAATAGGGCCCAGGGCTTCTTTAGTGGTGTGCACCATCCGCTCTGCTTGGCTGTTGGTGGCCGGATGGAAGAGGGCGGACCATATGTGCTGTATTAGGTATCTCTGCAAGAACTCCCAGAATTCCCGGGAGGTGAAGGCTGTACCATTATCAGAGACGATGGTGTCCGGAATCCCATGCGTGCTCAGGACCCCGCGCAGCGCCCGGATCGCCGCCGCCGTTGAGGTTGAAGCTACCGGAATAACTTCCAACCACTTGGTGTACGCATCCACCGGGATGAAGAATATTTGGCCCTGAAAGGGCCCCGCAAAGTCGATGTGTAGCCTAGACCACGGCTTCCTGGGTGTTTCCCAGCATTGAGCGGGGACGCTGGGCGGTTCGGGTCAGGACTCCTGGCATGCTTTGCACCTCTGGACCCACCCCTCTATCTCTTCGTCCATCCCCGGCCACCATACATAGCTGCATGCTAAGGCCTTCATCCGTACAATCCCTGGATGTGTTTCATGAAGGGCCTCCAGCACTTGTCTCCGCAGTGGGGGGGGGGAACCACCACCCTGCTCTCCCATAAAAGACATCCCTTGTGGGAGGATAGTTCTTCCTTGCGTGTTGTGTATGCCCTGAACTCTTTGCTCTGTTTCCCTCTGGCCATCTCCTTACCACCCAGTCGAGAACCCGCGCGAGTATTTTGTCACAACCCCTGGCTTTCACTACCTCTGCTGCATGTAGGGGTCTCTCTGGTAGCATTTCGATGAGCATCACATGGTGGGCTGGGGCCGGGTCAGGGTCTATGGAGGGCAGCGGCAGGTGATTGAGAGTATCAGCGTGTCCCATCGCCTTGCCTGGCCAGTGAACCAGGGCATATGTGTAGGAGTTGAACTGATTCCACCGCAAAACACGCTGCGATAGAATCTGTGGCGTTTGGTGGTCCGGGGCAAGGAGGCCCAGGAGCGGTTTGTGGTTCGTGGCTATGGTAAAACGTCTCCCATACAGGTAGTCGTTAAACTTATGCACCCCTGCCACAATTGCTAAGGCCTCTTTATCTATCTGGGCATAGTTTCACTCCGCTGGGGTCAGGGTCCTCGGGTAGTAGGCTACCGGAACCTCCCTCCCATCCGGGAGTTGGTGACCCAGGACGGCGCCCAACCCGTACGGTGATGCGTCGCATGCTAAGATCACAGGCAGGCTTTCATCGAAATGGTGGAGCACATTGTTAGATACGAGCAGCCCTTTGACCGCCTGGAAAGCGGCGTCCTGCTCCTTTCCACAGACCCATGCGACATTTTTGTCTAGGAGTCTGTGGAGGGGTTCTGCTATGGCGGCTTTGTGGGGCAGGAACGAATGGTAAAAGTTTAATAACCCCAAGAAACTTTGTCGCTCCCCCTTGGCCTTGGGGGCAGGGGCTTCCACTATGGCCTTAGTTTTTTCTGGTGTCAGGTGGATCCCCACTGCATCTACCGCAAACCCCAAGAACTCTACCCTCGGTACCCCAAGGGTACACCTTTCTCACTTGACTTTCAGACCGGCCTCTTGGAAACGGCGGAGTACTTCTCGCAGCCGGTTGCTAAACTCCTCCGTGTCAGGTGCGGCGATCAAAACGTCGTCGAAAAACGGTTGCACCCCGGGGATCCCTTTGAGGAGAGAATCCATCAGGCTCTGAAACACTCCCGGGACCACGCTCACCCCAAACTGCAACCGTCGTGCCTTAAATGCCCCCCTGTGGGTTACTATGGTGCTTCTGCCGTCACGGCATCCACGGGCAGCTGCTGGTACGCCTGGGCTAAGTCCAGTTTTCCGAAGATTTTAGACCCCGCTAATGCTGCCAGTACGTGGCTGATTACTGGAACAGGGTAGGGGTTATCTTGTAGTGCCTTGTTAATGGTGCACTTATAATCGGCGCATATGCGCACCTCTCCGTTCGGCTTCACCGGGGTAACTATCGGGGTTTCCCATGAGGTGTAGGCAACGGGTTCCAGCACTCCCTGGGCTGTGAGGCAGTCTAGCTCTGCTTCAATTTTAGGCTTCAGAGCGAACGGGACCCACCTGGCCTTCAGCCTTAAGGGTCACATGTGGGGATCGAGGGGTAAGGATATGGGAGAGCCCTTGTAGAACCCCAGGGCCCCATCAAACACCTCTGGGAACTCCCTGCTCACGTTTTTGAATTGCTGCGTCCCCAGCTGCTGCACCCCCACGATCTTTATTCCCAGCGGCCAGAACCAGGCAAGGCCCAACAAGGTGGTAAGCTGCCGTTTAACCACTAGTATGTCGAGTTTATCCCTAAACCCGTTATACTCCACCCCCACCGTTGCCCATCCCAGGATCTGAACGGGGTTTTTTTTTAAAGTCCCGTAGCACGAAGCATGCTGGTCGCAGCCTTGGCCGGCCACGTGGGCACAGCTTCCTCAAGGATTCCTCCGATATTACGGGGATGGAGGAACCCGAGTCCAGTTCCATCAGGCAGGGTTTGCCCTCAATCCTGACCGAGACTTTGACCTTTTGGGGGGTATCGTCGGGCAAGTTCATTACCTGCACGCTGGTCGAAGTGGTCGAGTAGTCCCCGGTCGATTCCTGGTTGGTAGACTGGCGGCGGCGGGTGGCCTTGGCCCGGCAAGCCCTCGCAATGTGGCCCATCTTGCCGCAGCTCCTACAGACCACGTTGCGGTAGGGGCAGTCCCGTCGCTCGTGTAGGTCTCCGCAGCTGGCACACTTGGTGGCGGCTGGTCTTTCGGCCGCTCGGGGTCACTGGGTCGCTCGTAGGCCCACCCCTGTTTGGCGGCATAGCTGGTGTGCCTCCTCCTCGTCTGGTTGGCTGGGGCCCCTCTCTTCCTGATTGACGGCTTCGGCCCTTGTGTTGGAGAAGGTTTTTGTGGTCCGCTCGAACGAAATGGCCTCGTTGAAGACGCTCTGGAGAGTAGCTTATCAAAGCTACAGTTGCCCGTGATTTGGTGGAGGGCAGCCAGGTAGTCTGCTGCCATCTCTCCCACCTTTTGGTCCCTCTTGTGGAAGAGGAACCGGCGGGTGATGAGTGACGGTTGGGGCAAGAAGTGCCCGGTGAGGAGTCTGACTATCTCCTCATACGTCTTCTCCGTGATAATCGTGGGGGCCGAGAGACCCTTGGCGATCTCGAACATGGCCTCTCCGCGGATGCTCAGGAGGACGTCTCTCTTTAAGCTATCCTCCGTTATCCTGTTCACTCGAAGGTAGCACTCGACCACTCCATGTAGGTCTCCCACCTCTCCGGAGTAGCGGGGTTGAACTCTTCAAGACAGCCCGTGGTTCCGCTCGGGTTAGCTATGGTGGCTGCGGCAGCGGGCGTGTCGGTCTCCCACCGGTTTGCCTTCTTCGTCTCCGACCGGATCCGCAAAGCCCCTCTGGAGTGGGCTGGCTAGGATCCCATCCTCGTCGCCACTGTAATGTACTGAGAACCGAGACGGTTTGAAGGCAACATGGTTTATTCAGTAGCACATTACAAGAGGGAGAACACGCGGGCCGGGTCCCGCTTATATACATTACCCGGAACTGCCCCCTTGTCTGACCAGTCCAATTCTGGTCAGTCAAACTTCCTGCCATGGATCTTGATGGGCGGGGCGTCAGGCGAGCCACATCCGGGGACCCACAGGTCGCCTGAGTAGTGATCACCATGCGGTACAACAGCTTATGTTCAAGACATAACAACTCCCATAGGCGGAGTTGAACTCTGGTAGAGATTGTCTTGGAGCAACAGCCATGATCCCAGCCGTGATGCGTGGCTTGGTGCGCAATTAGAGCACTAGAGCTTCTGCGCAGGCTTGCGGTGCAGCTGAGTGATAGGCTGGCTCAAAAGGATCCCATCCTTGTCGCCAGTTTAATGTACTGGGTTTGGAGATGTTCAACAGCAAACATTCTTTATTGGCGAATACATCACAAAGACAACATGGCAGGGCCAGGTCCCCAATTATATACATTTTTCAGAACAAACCACTTCCTAGTCAGGTCCAATCCAGACCAGTTAAATTTCCCGCCACAGATCTTCATAGGCGGTTAACGTCTGTTCCTTACAGTCAGGTGACCCACTGTTTCCCACGGCTCACCTCAGCATGCGCAGGTGCGCTGTATTGTAATTTCAGGGACTGAAATGCAAGACACAGCACATGGAATGATGCACTGATGTTTTACAATGAGGCTACCAACTACCTAAGACAATGTGCTTTCTCCAAACCATTTTGCTACCCAGCAAGGATAGTTTATTATTTATTGAAGGCATTTATAGGCCACCCCTTTTTCAAAGGCACTGTGTGATCTGTGTGCGGAAACTTTATTCTGTGTGCTGAATACATTTGCTGGAGTGGGGTGATATTGCTCCAATTCACCTGTCTTTATGCATCTCAGTTCATCTTCTCTACCTGAACCTCTTCACTGGCTCAAATGGGAGAGGATGGCAAACAAACCAAAGCAGGTAAAAGAAGGAGAAAGCAGGGGACTAAAGCAAAAAGGAAGTGGGACAAACATGTTAGAAACAGAGAAAGGTAATCAGTGCTGGCACTTATCTTCCCATTTGTACCCCAGTTATATGTAGCTCTGCTCACTGTACCCCATTCCATTATCTGCTGAAGTATGCATGCATACAAAAACTCACATTCTGAGAAAAACTTTGTTGGTCTTAAAGATGCTACTGGATTTCTACTTTGTTCTGTTGCTTCAGACAAACATGGCTGCCCACCTGGATCTTCCCATTTGTTGGAAGAGAAGGACCAGATGCTGTTTACCAGAGGGGGTTACAAGACAATCAGATAGAGAGACGGGCAAACTGAGTTTCCTTCTTGTTTACTCTTCTGCCTCTGTCCCTTTGATGTGTAAACATACTCTCAGGAAATTGCTTGCTTCCTTCCATTCAATCATCTCTCTCACACACACAAAAAAAGGAGCATGTTTTGCTCTCTGTCTTTGGCACCCTGGATACAATCTCCATCTGCATCCATCCAGGCATTTAGAATAGATTCCTATCTCTCATCTAACTCTTTATTAGTTTGAAACTGACAAGTGACTCTGTAGCTTTGCTAGCACATACAGAACAAAGATGATGCTAAATTGATGCAGGTTCCTGGCTTACAATACCAGTGAATCTAACATCATTCAGATAAAATCCACATTTCTGCCCATCTATATTTTCCCATAGGTTCTGAGTATCTGGCAAGCATCTCTCCTGTCATATATAATGCATGTTGTTGCATGACTACATTAAATAACAGTAGTATTTAGATATGTCTGTAGATTTCATTATCTATAAATATATTGTTACAATTATTCAGAAGTATGACCCACCGATTTTAATGGAAATTACTTCCCAATCAAGTGCACTTAGCATGTTGTGCATTTAATTTAACTTCATGTTAAGGTTGTTTTACTAATTTTCTCATTCATGAAATATACTGAAATCAGGCAAGAGGAGCCAAGAATTAAGTTACGTTTCACTCTAAGTATTAGTATTTTCCACTGGTTTGTGAGCTGTACCTTTGCCTTTTTCTCCTCAACAGAAGAGACCTGCCATGTTTGTTTTACCGAAAAGTTCCTCAGTTGTAGAACTTTATTTCTTTATATGAGAAGCACAAGAATGATTATTAAGGAGGCACATGACCAAAAGGAGAATGGTTGTTGAGATGGGGAGGTGTTAATATATTATAAATGCTTATTCTAATTTTACATTTTATTGTTATGAAAAGTTTGCTCCTCTTGATTTCTAACATAAATGGCTTTAACAGGGAATATGATGTAATAAAGAAGGCATATAGCCTGTTAATACTGGAAGAGAAATTATGAGAACTTCAGTGTGAATTTACATAAGGACTGTCTGAAATTAAGGCCATCCATTTATATTGTATGGAAGGATGTACATTAGAGCTATCAGAGGCATAAAGAGAGTTCTGTTGGATCAGTCCAAGGTGCTGTCTAGTCAAAGGTCCTTTTACCCACAATGGCTCACAAACAAGGCATAAAGGCAACAGCCCACCCCTAACACTGTCTTCAGATCAACTTTTTGCTACAGGTACATTTAATCCACTTTGGAAACCATCTAAGGTAGTGGCCCATTGCTATATCATATGGCAGTGAATTTCACTTTCATATTCAAATTGAAGAGCTTTGCTGGATCAGACTAGTGGTCCCTCTAGTCCAGCATCCTGTCTCACACATCCTGTCTAGCCCGTAATAGCTCATATAGCTTACAATGCTTACACTGTTAGACTACATCTTGGAATACTCGGGTCCAAATTGCTACTCAGGAGATTATCTTGTGCCTATCGCTCTCAGCCTAAACTACCTCACAGTTTGTTTTTTTGTGAAAACAATTTTTATTATTCTGCAATATACTGTAATAATACTTATCTATTATTAAAAACTTAGCACCAATACATTACATTTTTCTCCTCCCTCCCCCCCTTTTCGTGACCTCTGATGGTGCGTTTTAGTTAAAATACTAAAAAAAAATGTCCGTGCAGCTGAAAGCATGTACCAAATTATTGTTCTATCTTGTTTCGGAAATTTTTCCATTTGTAGTCCCAACAAAAAGATGTCTGGTTCCTTCTTGATGTTGTAACCCAAAATTTTTGAAATCTCTTGCTGAATCATTTGCCAAAATTGCTTTGCCTTTTCACAAGTCCACCACATATGGTAGAAAGATCCTTCATGTTTTTTACATTTCCAGCATCTATCCAACACCTGATTGTTCATTTTTGACAGTTTCTTAGGTGTCATATACCACCTATATAGCATTTTAAAACAGTTTTCTTTAATATTATTACAAGTTGATATCTTCATAGAGTTCTTCCATAGATACTCTCATTGTTCCATCTGTATTTCTTTATTTTTATTTATTGCCCATTTTATCATTTGAGATTTAACTATTTCATCTTTTGTAGACCATTTCAATAATAATTTATAAATTCTTGAGATCAATTTTTCATTATCGCCAAACAGCATTCTCTCCAGGTCTGTTTGTTTTTGTCTTACTCCATCATTTTTAATATCCTGTTCAAGCAAACTCTTAATTTGTTGCAGTTATATTCTAATTCTTCCGCCGATTTTAATTCCACCTTACCTCCATGTATTTTTAGCAATTGTTTGTATGATAACCATTTCTCTTCAATATCTGAATATAACTTTATTACTTCTGTTGGCACAATCCAAAGCGGTTTCCTCTCATCCCCATATCTTTTATATTTCAACCAGGTATTTAACAAGTTACTTCTTATATAATGATGTAAGAAGAAGTCGTCCATCTTACTTTTCCCATAACACAGATAAGCATGCCAACCAAAAACATTTCCATGACCTTCTAATGCTAATAATTTTCTATTTAATAACGTCATCCATTCCTTGATCCACACCAGGCAAACTGCATCATGGTACAACGTTAAATACGGCAATTGGAAGCCTCCTCTTTCTTTTGCATCTGTCAGAATTTTCATTTTGATTCTTGGTTTCTTTCCAGCCCATACAAATTCTGAAAGTTTCCTTTGCCATTTATTAAATTGTTTATTGTCCTTCACTATTGGAATTGTTCTGCCCAGTAGACAGGTTCAGCTTATTCCATTTTAATATCTCTCCGTCAATTTTTTGCCAAAGTTTCTCAGTATAATGATTGAGGATAAAAATTATATGATTGGCATAATACAGTAAAAATGGGAAAAAGAAGTAACATTATCAGAAAATGAGATAAAATAAAATTATGAGAGGTATTAGGGAAATAAAAATGAAATTTAGAGACTTGGAGATGAAATTAATATTAAAATGGTATAGAACGCCTGCTCAACTATCTTATATGGTCAAGGGTATGACATCTGACTGCCGGCACTGTAAAAAGGAAAAGGGACATTATGCACATCTTTGGTGGGAGTGTTCAAAGGTGACTGAATTCTGGCAAAAGATCTTGGAAAAGGTGGAGGAAGTATGTAAGATTAAAGTGGAGCTATCGAGGAAAGTGTTATTCATGGGAATTTTGGGGAATTATAAAATAGATAAATCATACGAGGATCTATTTAAAGCTATGATTTTAGCTGTCCATGCAGTTATAGCGTTTGCCTGGAAAGATGTTACAAAATGGACTATAGAAAGATGAAATGGATATTTATATGAATGGATCTAGTCGGACATATTATCAGTACTAAAACAGGAAAAGCCAGGTGAGGATAAGATTGTTGAAGTTAAGAAGAGGTGGTTGGAGTATATAGGATGGGTAAAAGCAGGAGAGTCCAACAATAATATATTGGTTAAACTCCAAATGGTGTGCTCATGGCTACAGATATAAAATAAGGTATTTTTACTGGTCATTTTGTGGGAATAGGAAGGAAAAAGGGGGGAAAGGAGTATTTGATGTATTAATATATGTTATGTAATGTTTGAGCTATATGGAAGCAAGATTCAAATACTTCAAATAAAAAAAATTATTTGATTGTTATATTGTTGTTTTTTAATTGTTTTATCATGTTGGAATCTGCCCTGAGCCCACCATGGGAAAGGGCAGAATATAAATTTATGGAAATAAATAAATAAATAAATTATGGATTTCTGAATGCTCTGTGCTGGCTCCTAGAACTCCCTTCTTCTAAGTTTTCAGTAGAGAAAGACTTTCTCTAACACTGGAAGAGAATAACTGCAGTCACCTTGGCAGGTTCATGGATACCACTCCCTGTCTGTTCAGGTTGTAATTGTCAAAGAGCTTGGGGATCAAGGGACAGTACCTATTAGGCAGATCAGTGTATATTTTTCCTTGAGGAGGAAACTAGACATTCAATGTTGTGGCTTCTGTGCAGTCCCACGTGGGACTGCACTTTCATAGGCTGGCCAAGGAGGGGAGCTAGCAAACTTTAAAAAAGAATTTTCCAGACTCACAAAAGTGCTCCCCCTCCCCTCACCATACAGTGTGTATTTTCCCTGTTCAAAGTCACATGATGTGGGAGGGGTCAGCACTCTTCCCTCAGTACTCTTTTTGCTGCCAACAAGAGGGGTCTTACTTCAGTGAGTTTGTGTTAGACATCCCTCATGATTTATATCAGAAAATTAGTTTCAGAAAATTATTTCAAGTTGACCTTTTTTACAAAAATGCAGAGAGTGTGAGGCCAAAAGCTCACAATGATGAACAACTCCTGCTTACTCTGGCTCAGAGAAGGCCATAACATGGTTACTTGCCAGGCCTGCCATCATCTCATGCCTGAAGTGAGAGAGTAGTGCATTCAAAAGCAGCTTTCTGGGAGAAAGTGCTTGCAGCCCAGATCCAATTAGCTGAGGCACAACAAGGAGTAAAAAAAACTATTGGAAGTACCATCTGTAAGCTCTGCTAATGGTCACAAAATCCACTGCCCATTCAGCATCCAAACCACCAGCAAAAAAATATCTAAAAAGAAATAGAAACATGCCCAATGTGGCTCTCTGATCCGCTACCTCAAGACTGGCGATCCTGTGGAAATCAGGACTCAGCTTCCTCACGCCATTGCTTTCTACCTGACTGGAATGACCACAATGCCATCATACATGGTTGGAGGCTCGAAAATGTATGGCATTGTCAGCTGGCTGTAGTTCCTTGTCACCTCATCATCAATTGTCTTCACTTCTGATTGACTAACATCAACAGTAATTAGAGGCTCGGAACCGTACAGTGACATAAAAAGAATGTATGTCTCTGTGGCCTTGGCACTGATTGCCACTGCTTCTGGTGGATTCTGGAATGGCTGGAACAAGTGACACCATCTCCATTGAGATGTCGACACAACTTTGATGTCCTCTGACATCAAGATTCTCAATGCCCCAGCACTGAGATGCAAGAATAGAAAGGATAGAACTTTAACCCAAGAACAACAACAATCTATGCTTTGGTTCCCATTCTCAATGATGCTCCCAACCACCCAAAGCCTGAGGGAGGGGTCTCCCAAGTGGGAGAAGGATGTAATCCCACCCAGATGCAGCAGGAGGCTTTGAATCTTCCTAGTGAGGAAGAGGATCTATCTCACCTCAGTGAAACGCAGGCTGAGGAGGCAGAGGGGGAGGGCAAAGATTTCACAGTTCTTGATGGCAATGAGGTTAGTATTGGCTCAGAGGAAGAAATAGAAGTATTGGCTCAGAGGAAGAAATAGCTGAATGCTTGGGGAAACCAGAGGGATTCCTGGAGGAAGTCCAGAGTGACCCTAACCAAGCAGCTGTGGATCAAGAAGTGGAATTTTCTGAGACTCTCTCAGCAGGTTGTCTGGAAGCAGAGTAGACAGGAGTCCTGTCTGTATAAATAGGGAGTTGTCCAAAAAGACCACCACAACCACGTTTAACTTTAAAAGGGGTAAATACACTGAGATGAGGAGGCATGTGAGGAAGAAACTGAAAGGAAAGGTACATACGGTCAAAACCCTTGAGAAAGCTTGGACGCTATTTAAAACTATAATCCTAGAAGCTCAGATAAAATACATACCACAAGTTAGGAAAGGCACAAACAGGCATAAGAAAAGGCCTGCGTGGTTAACAAATAAAGTAATGGAAGCTGTAAAAGGTAAGAAAACCAGTCCAAGTGAGATTAGTAAAAGGGAACACAGGCTGTGGCAAATCAAATGCAAGACTGTGATCAGGCAGGCAAAAAGGGACTATGAGGAGCATATTGCAAAAAACATAAAGACCAACAATAAAACTTTCTTCAAATATATTAGAAGTAGGAAACCAGCCAGGGAGGCAGTGGGGCCCTTGGATGACCATGGGGTAAAAGGATTACTGAAGGAGGATAGGGAAATGGCTGAAAAGCTAAATGAATTTTTTGCCTCCGTCTTCACTGTAGAAGACGAGAACTTTTTGCCCGCCCCAGAACCACTAATTTTGGAAGGGGTGTTGAAAGACCTGAGTCAGATTGAGGTGACAAATGAGGAGGTCCTACAACTGATAGACAAATTAAAAACTAATAAGTCACCGGGTCCGGATGGCATACATCCGAGAGTTCTGAAGGAACTCAAAGTTGAACTTGTGGATCTTCTAACAAAAATCTGTAATCTTTCATTGAAATCTGCCTCCATTCCTGAGGACTGGAAGGTAGCAAATGTCACCCCCATCTTTAAAAAAGGTTCCAGAGGAGATCCGGGAAACTACAGGCCAGTCAGTCTGACTTCAATACCGGGAAAGTTGGTAGAAACCATTATCAAGGACAGAATGAGTAGGCACATTGATGAACACGGGTTATTGAGGAAGACTCAGCATGGGTTCTGCAAGGGAAGATCTTGCCTCACTAACCTATTGCATTTCTTTGAGGGGGTGAACAAACATGTGGACAAAGGAGACCCGATAGATGTTGTTTACCTTGACTTCCAGAAAGCTTTTGATAAAGTTCCTCATCAAAGGCTCCTTAGAAAGCTTGAGAATCATGGAGTAAAAGGACAGGTCCTCTTGTGGATCAAAAACTGGCTGAGTAATAGGAAGCAGAGAGTGAGTATAAATGGGCAGTCTTCGCAGTGGAGGACGGTAAGCAGTGGGGTGCCGCAGGGCTCGGTACTGGGTCCCATGCTTTTTAACTTGTTCATAAATGATTTAGAGTTGGGAGTGAGCAGTGAAGTGGCCAAGTTTGCGGATGACACTAAATTGTTCAGGGTGGTGAGAACCAGAGAGGATTGTGAGGAACTCCAAAGGGATCTGTTGAGGCTGGGTGAGTGGGCGTCAACGTGGCAGATGCGGTTCAATGTGGCCAAGTGCAAAGTAATGCACATTGGGGCTAAGAATCCCAGCTACAAATACAAGTTGATGGGGTGTGAACTGGCAGAGACTGATCAAGAGAGAGATCTTGGGGTCATGATAGATAACTCACTGAAAGTGTCAAGACAGTGTGCGTTTGCAATAAAAAAGGCCAATGCCATGCTGGGAATTATTAGGAAGGGAATTGAAAACAAATCAGCCAGTATCATTATGCCCCTGTATAAATCGATGGTGCGGTCTCATTTGGAGTACTGTGTGCAGTTCTGGTCGCCGCACCTCAAAAAGGATATTATAGCTTTAGAGAAGGTGCAGAGAAGGGCAACTAGAATGATTAAAGGGCTGGAGCACTTTCCCTATGAAGAAAGGTTGAAACGCTTGGGACTCTTTAGCTTGGAGAAACGTCGACTGCGGGGTGACATGATAGAGGTTTACAAGATAATGCATGGAATGGAGAAAGTAGAGAAAGAAGTACTTTTCTCCCTTTCTCACAATACAAGAACTCGTGGGCATTCGATGAAATTGCTGAGCAGACAGGTTAAGACGGATAAAAGGAAGTACTTCTTCACCCAAAGGGTGATTAACATGTGGAATTCACTGCCACAGGAGGTGGTGGCGGCCACAAGTATAGCCACCTTCAAGAGGGGTTTAGATAAAAATATGGAGCACAGGTCCATCAGTGGCTATTAGCCACAGTGTATGGAGCACAGGTCCACCAGTGGCTATTAGCCACAGTGTATGTGTGTATATAACATTTTTTGCCACTGTGTGACACAGAGTGTTGGACTTGATGGGCCGTTGGCCTGATCCAACATGGCTTCTCTTATGTTCTTATGTTCTTATGTTCCTAGGAAGCAGTTAGTTTGTGGTTGCTGAGAAGTGTAGGAAAAGATTCATGCAGTTGGCACAAGACATTCTGTATGCAGGGCAGCTGGGAATTAACAAGACTAGCCTAAGGCTTCTGTTGAATTCTTACTGGCCCAAATGAGCAGTGTGTGAAAGACCATTGTAAGTCTGATGTGAAGTGCCAGAGAGTGGGCAAGAGTATATGCAAGAAGAGGGCACCTTTGCAGTCTCCTCCTGTTCTGAGAAATTTTGGGAGAAATGTCATAGGACCACTGGACCTTGGAAGAAAGAGATGGGAAGAAAAGAAACCTAAGGCTAAGAAGGCAGTAGTAGATTGTGTAGTGTATTTTGGAAAGCAACTGAAAAAAGTTTATGAGAGTTAGAGAGAATCTGGCTAAAGCCAAGGTGAATTAGAGCAGCTGGTTTGATTAAACAGCTAAGGCTCTGACTTTTGAGCTGTGTAACAAATCGATGGGTTTTTTTGCCCTCATGCACTAACAAGCTGACAGCTGCATGGAGAGGACCTCCTGTGGCTGTGGATTGGCTAGGCAATGTCAGGTGCACTGTCCCTATGGAAATGTCAAGAAAAAGGATCAGGGACATTCATGTGAACAGATAGAACCCTATCTTGACAGGGAAATGTTAATGCTTAGTGTGACAGAGAAGGAAGAAGGAACTAAGGAGCCAGATGAAATTTTAGTAGATGTTTTGGATGAATTTTCTGAACCAGCTCACTGGGAGATGCTGAGTGGCCAGCAAGAAAAGGAATCCTTTCAGTTTTGTATCAGTTAAAACTGGCTGCAGGAAGGAACCAGGGAGAATGCATTTGGCTAGGCATGGAATAGATGCTGGGTCTCACCTGCTTCAGGTGGCCCCATTACAGAGTGGAATGCAAGGGCTGATGGCAAATGGAGGAAGAAGTCAGAGTTAAATCTGCTTTCATAACTCAAGATGGTCTGTATGAGGTCACTGTGTGGCATTTGGGACATAGGAAAACATGTGCATCTTTTCAGACGCTGGCAACTGACTTCTGGAATATCATGTCAGAATTTACAGTAGCTTACATTGATTGCATCACCACTTTTTGCAAGGACTTGGGTTTATACTTGGAGCATATAGCAAGGGTGTTAAGTGCCATCTAGGGACAGATCTCAGCATCAAACTGAAAAAACGGCTGTTTGGAATAGAGGTGGTTTTCTTGAGACACAGAGTGGGTAGGAGGAACATCTCAACAATGATGGACAAGTAAAGACAAGCCAGAGTTGGGAACCCCTAAAGACTGAGAGGCAGGTTGGGGCTTTTCTGGAATTAGCTATGGTGTAGGAACTGGAAAGAGGAGAGCACAAAAGTAGGCTTGAAACTCAACATCAAAAAACCGAAGATCATGGCATCCGGCCCCATCACATCTTGGCAAATAGAAGGGGAAGACATGGAAGCAGTAGCAGACTTCACATTTCTGGGATCCAAGATCACTGCAGATGGTGACTGTAGCCATGAAATTAAAAGACGTTTGCTCCTTGGGAGGACAGCTATGGCGAACCTGGCCAGTATAATAAAAAGTAGAGATATCACACTGCCAACAAAAGTCCATATAGTCAAAGCAATAATATTCCCAGTAGCAATGTATGGCAGTGAGAGCTGGACCATAAGGAAGGCTGAGCGCAGAAGAGTAGATGCTTTTGAGCTGTGGTGCTGGAGAAGAATCTTGAGAGTCCCTTGGACTGCAAGAAGATCCAATCAGTCCTAAGGGAAATCAACCCAGACTGTTCCCTGGAAGGTCAGATGCTGAAGCTGAAGCTCAAATACTTTGGCCATCAAATTAGAAGGGAGCACTCACTTGAGAAGATCCTGATGCTGGGAAAGACAGAAGGCAAAAGAAGAAGGGGACGGCAAAAGATGAGATGGCTGGGCAGCGTTACTGATGTAACAAACATGAATTTGAGCAGACTTTGGAGGATGGTGGAACACAGGAGGGCCTGGCATGACTTTGTCCATAGGGTCGCAAAGAGTCAGACTCGACTGTGCGACTGAACAACAAAGGAACTGGACAAACTTAGACCTTGTATGTGGGGACATGAGTTCACCCTCTTAATTGACCACCCCTCTCTACAATGGCTGTGAACTATGAAGAACACAAACCCCAGACTTCAAAGGTGGTATTGGAAGATTGAGAGGTTCAACATAAGGTTGAATGAGTAAACAGTTAAAGGAAGATCAAATGAGTCAACATTAAAGGAAACGATTATTGCTTATACATATATGTATTGTTTTTAAATAGTTTTATTTTATTTTTTTTAAGTATTCATTGTCTCCAGGACCTTAATTCAGTACAAAGATAGCTACCATAAGTATGCTTTTTGAGTGTGTTTACCTATGATGTGTACCATGAGAAAGCACTTCTAAATGGATCAACTAGTTGTGGCAATTGCAGCAACATTCCAAGGTGTCTGAGAAAGAGCGTTTAGGGTTAGTTTTGGCAAATACCGTGAAGCCACTTTCCAGCATTTTGTTGCTCCAGAAAAAAAATGCAATGGAATATTACCTGAGTTGGAAGCGACTTCACAGCACTTAGCACACACACACACACAAAAATTCCTTTGCCTCACTAGAACTGTCTGCAGCATGCACCAGCATGAAATTCCAGTTGTGGGGAGAGCAAGGTATAAAAAAAGCCTGAAAATTTTTTTCCTCTAGAACAATCACTTGGTACTCTTTTGGTACTATTATCATAGCACCAGCATAAATATTAGACATTAACAATCCATCACCCTGTCCAACACAATGCTTGCAAGAACTTTTCTTGTTGTATCTGGGACATGTAGAAATTTCAGTACATTTTCCTTGATGTCCACTGATTTCCTGGTAAAGAGAGGGGGAATGTGTGTCATGTGTACCCTGGAACCTTGAATCATAGAATCACAGAGTTGGAAGGGGCCATCTAATCCAACCCTCTGCTCAGTGTAGGATCAGCCTAGCGCATCCCTGACAAGTGTTTGTCCAGCCGCTGCTTAAAGACTGCCAGTAAGGGGGAACTCACCATTTCCGTAGGTAGCTGATTCCACTGTTGAACAATTCTTACTGTAAAAAAGTTTTTCCTAATATCCAGCCAGTACCTTCTCGCCCTTAATTTAAACCCATTATTGTGAGTCCTACCCTGTGCTGCCAACAGGAATGGCTCCCTGCCCTCTTCTAAGTGACAGCCCTTCACTTAGGAGACAGGAGAGCCAGTTTGGTGTAGTGGTTAAGTGTGCAGACTCTTATCTGGGAGAACCGGGTTTGATTCCCCACTCCTCCACTTCCACCTGCTGGAATGGCCTTGGGTCAGCCATAGCTCTGGCAGAGGTTGTCCTTGAAAGGGCAGCTGTTGTGAGAGCCCTCTCCAGCCCCACCCACCTCACAGGGTGTTTGTTGTGGGGGAGGAAGGTAAAGGAGATTGTGAGCCGCTCTGAGACTCTTCGGAGTGGAGGGCGGGATATAAATCCAATATCTTCTTCTTCTTCAAATACTTCAAAAGAGCAATCATGTCACCCCTCAACCTCCCCTTCTCCTGACAGAATATTCCCAAGTCTCCAGGCCCCAATCATCCTCATCGCTCTCCTCTGTACCCACTCCATTCTGTCCACAACTGTTTTGAAATGAGGCCTCCAGAATTGCACACAATACTCTAGGTGCAGCCTGACTAATGTAGTGTACAGTGGGACTATGTTATCTTGTGATTTAGATGTTATGCCTCTGCTGATACACCCCAAAATGGTATTACACTTTTTGTCACTGCATCACACTGGCTGCTCATATTTAACTGACAGTCCACCTATACCCCAAGATCTTGTTCACACATACTGCTACCGGAAGTGCATCCCCCATCCAGTATGCCTGTTCCTCATTTTTGTCACCCAGATATAGAAGTCACACATTCTCTCATTCTAGACACTTTGTCACTGGAGCAGGGCCTGCTACCTTGCAGAGCTCGCCTTCCTTCCCCCTTCAGATTTATCATTGATATCACAATTTGATATAGAATCTTCAGGATAAATAGCAAATGTTAAGACTAGGCAATCTGTTAATATAATTCTGTTAAACTGGCAGGTTGATAATGTAATAAAAATATTGGCACATACAACTTTATAAGTCTAGAAGAGAATACCAAAAAGTATTAAAGTTACAAGTATTAGCAAAGCTTTCCAGTCCAGATCTTCATCTGGATATTAAAATGTATTGAATGTTTCACCAGAACATTTCCAAAAAACAAATCCAGCATGTAATTTTTAAAAATTAGGATGAACCCAAATAACACAAAAATATGCAAATATTCAAGTTCTCCAGAAGTTTTCATCAGGCTGAATGTTAAAAGTAGGGGATTGATGTTATGCCTTATCTTGTAAATATCCTGACAGAAATACCAAATAGGTATGCAGACTGGTGTCATGTTTCACCCTTGGCATTACTGGGGGGTGGGGTGGAGAATGAAGCATC
This sequence comes from Heteronotia binoei, assembly GCF_032191835.1. Classification (NCBI taxonomy): domain Eukaryota; kingdom Metazoa; phylum Chordata; class Lepidosauria; order Squamata; family Gekkonidae; genus Heteronotia; species Heteronotia binoei. The sequence continues at coordinate 119,716,559 of NC_083226.1, read as the reverse complement.
CAATTAAAAATACAAAGGTGAGCAGTAAATAAAATGGAACTGTGGCACCAAAAGAAACACATAAGTCTCTTTAAAGGCTGGGAACAGATGAAAAACATGGTAGTTTCTATATCTACAATACAGTAGATTAATGTCCTCCCCAGTTCAACAGTTTTATTGAAAAATAAATAGTTATAGAATTAATACACATGGAACATTGGACAGAAAAAAACAATAAGTAACCATGTATTGACAATTAATTAAACACCAACAATGATAATATAGTACTATCTAAATGTACATCATGCTCAGACACAAACTCCTTGCCCAATGCATAATTCAAGAAGGGCAACCATTTATCTAATAATAAATGCGGTCCAGATTTTTTACAGTTACAATAATATCAGCCAATTTGTCCAAAAACAAAGTACTCGCAAAGTTTAGTACGCCAAGTTGTCAAACTTGGCTGCTCAACTGCTTTCCATCCTACAGCCATGGTACATTTTGCTGCTGTCAATATCAACATAATTATTTTAGTGAATTATGAATTTTATATTCTTTCTGTATATTCAAAAGGAGAATATGTGGCTCAAGGGGTAATGCAATACTGGTTATATTTTTTATTTCAGTCAATACAGAGGTCCAAAACGTTTGCACAACTGGGCAGGACCACCAATTATGGAAAAAGAACCCCCTTTCACCACAACCCTTCCAACACCAAGGGGAGATGGTAGAGAATATGCGTGAAAGATGAAGTGGTGTTAGGTACCAACGTGACAAGGCTTTGTAATTTTGTAGAAAAATATTCAGAGATTTTGTGGTAAAAAGCGACAAATCCCAAACAGACTGTCAGGTGATATTATCAAAGGTCACATTAAGATCGGTCTGCCAGGCTAATTGGTAAGGCATCAGCTTTGCACTAATATTTCGAAGCAGGATGGAATAAATTTTTGAAATTAATCCCTTGCCTTAATTAGACTCAAGATATAAAAGATATTCAAATTCTGTTAATTTAGTACGTATAGGATGACTATGCTTCTGATTAAATTTTGGAGCTGTAAATATTCATGCCAAGGAATTCAAATGTAGATTGATGTTGGTAGATGCACAAAGTAAAGAACTGATAGAAGCCAAATTGATTAGTATTACCTGTGCTGGGGAAACAACCCCAAAACAAACTTTTCACATGATGTTCTTTTTCCTGTGGTTGACATCACTCTCTTTATGTGCTAAATCCAGGTATTCTCAAAGTAGTCATTTTGGTCCAAAGCTTTTGTTTTGGATTTTGCTTTGAACCAATAAGAGCTACATGCAACAGTGACAGCAGTGAAGGTTACCACCTACATTTGCCTAATAGGATATGAACTGAGTTTAGAACATTGTTCTGACTATTCTCATTATGCTTTTTGTAGCCACGGTGTACAAAAAAGGAGAGAGAAGAAATAATCACCTACTAATTCTATAGGTACAAATACACATTGTTTTGGGTGCCAACATAGTTACATTACCGGTGCTGAATAATACTAAAAATGTCTATGCAAAGGTTGTTCTGTTTGACAAACTCCTGGATTTCCCAGTCTGCTATGAGCAGTCAGGATTTGCATGAATCAATAAACATGTATGACATGGCTCATTTTAGCATCAGTCAGTTAGAGGGAGCTGCTTCAGCAAGTGAAAATCTGGAGCACAGAATCAGGTGCCAGAGATGAAAGTTTGGCCCAGTTCCTTGGACATTTGTCATTGACATCAGAAAAGCCAAGATTCTACCTCAGGACGTTATAGTTGCAAGGCCTGAAATTTTATGACTGTGGAAAAAATTATATGAATTCAGATTAGTCTGTGCTTGTTAATTTCATGTGAAAACTACTTGTCTTACAGAGCTTCCATATAAACAAGGGTTGCCATATGTCTCTAATTTTAAAAGGCTATTCCTTATTCAAAATAAGCACTTTATTTAAAATGAAGACTTTTTAAATTTATAATATTCATTAGCTGCCTTTCTATGTTACTGAACTCCAGGCGGCTTACAATATAGATCAAATACATAAAAGCACAAAATTTAATATCACAATTTAGAATTGCAAGTAAATTAATTAAATATGGTTCTAAATGAAACCTTATTCCACTTCTTCCTAAATATTTGGGGAGGAGAGTGTTACCAAAACTGGAACTAGAGAAGGGGAAATTAGCTATTAAAAACAAGTTCCAGAAAGTAATAACATAGGATCTTGTAAGTCTGTGTAACCAGGATGGATCTCAGTGGGCATACCCCAAAATAAAATTAAGAAAGAAAGTGATTGTCTTTCTACCATTAAACTGTTACGCAAGCTGGACCCAGAAAGGGGGATATTAGCTCTAAAAAGGGTTCCAGAAAGGAATAATGCAGGGCTGGCGCTAGAGCTTTTGCTGCCCCGGCAAGGCCCCGCCCTCCAGTACAGGAGAGACCCGAGTGCTGGCAAAAATCCAGGCCCATTTGCACAGCAGGCTCCTCCCTGCTTGACCTTCCCACAGCATGGGAAAGCTGAGCGGGGCTGGATGGCCCTGTTTGCACAGCGGGCTCTTCTTGAGGAGCCCGCTGTGCAAACCCCCCTCTCCGCTCGACCTTCCTGTGGTGTGAGAAAGTCTTGGGCAGGAGAAAGAAGCGATGCAGGGCCTCTGCCTCACTCTCAGGCTGTCTCCCCTGCGAGGTAAGGCAACCTGGGAGTGAGGCCGAGCCAGTCAGCTGGCGTGTGGGGAGGGGGCTTCTAGCATCACCCCGAAGGCCATGCAGAACCCTAGGCAGCCACCTACATGGCCTACTCCTACGTGCTGGCCATGTCAGGATGGATCTCAGTGGGGATACTCAGAATAAAATTAGGAAGAAAGAGAGTGAGTGACTGCAAACACAGACAATTTTATTGTATACAAAATAAAAATGTGAAGAACCCACACTGAGCTCCTGAGAACGAATTCCTTAAGCAATCTCTCTCTCACACACACACACACACTCCAACACTTATAAAAGGAAAGGGAAAGAAACTGGGATATTTTAAGGAAGGAATATACAACCTGGGTTTGAGGTCTCAAGAGGTTCAAGGTGCAGAGTGAGAAGGGGGAAAGGAGCCTGTGACACAATTGCAGGGGTGTTCAGGTAGTTGGACAAACCTGTCACCCTTTTCACTGACCTGGGATGTTCTTTTTATGGTGAAGAGTCCCATAGCTGGACATGGGAACAAATGTTATACAAATGTGTGTAACAGAATCTGGGGGGGAGGGTGACTTGGCAAGAAAGTAAGGAGGTGCTTATCTCTTTTGCCATCTGCTGTAACTCTTTCCCAAAACACTCATTCCCCCTTGCTTTGGGAATGGAGACAAAAGCTGCAATGAGAAAGTAGTGTATGGGGAAATAATTAAATAAACACACACTTCTGCTTGACCATGACAATTTGCTTCTATCACAGAATCATAGATTCATAGAGTTGGAATGGACCTCAAGGTCATCTAGTCCAACCTTCTGCACAATGCAGGAAACTCACAAACACTTCCCCCTAAATTCACAGGATCTTCATTGCTGTCAGATGGCCATCTAGCCTCTGTTTAAAAACCTCCAAGGAAGGAGAACCCACCACCTCCCAAGGAAACCTGTTCCACTGAGGAATCACTCTAACGGTCAGGAAGTTCTTCCTATGTTGAGCTGGAAACTCTTTTGATTTAATTTCAACCCATTGGTTCTGGTTCTACCTTCCGGGGCCACAGAAAACAATTTCACACCATCCTCTATAGGACAACCCTTCAAGTACTTGAAGATGGTGATCATATCATCTCTCAGCCGCCACCTCTCCAGGCTAAACATGCCCAGCTCCTTCAACCTTTCCTCATAGGACTTGGTCTCCAGACCCCTCACCATCTTTGTCGCTCTCCTCTGGATCCATTCCAGCTTGTCTACATCCTTCTTAAAATGTGGTGCCCAAAACTGAACACAATACTCCAGGTGAGGTCTTACCAGAGCACAGTAAACTGATACCATCACATCACGTGATCTGGACACTATACATCTGTTGATAAAGCCAAAAATTGCATTTGCCTTTTTAGCCACCGCATCATACTGTTGACTCATGTTCAGCGTATGATCCACTAAGACCCCTAGATCCTTTTTGCACATACTACTGCTAAGACAAGTCTCCCACATCCTATAACCATGCATTGGATTTTTCCTACCTAAATGCAGAACTTTACATTTATCCCTGTTAAAATTCATTTTATTGGTTTTAGCCCAGTCTTCCAGCCTGTCAATGTCATCCTGTATCCTGTTTCTGGTCTTCTTTTGTGTTTGCAACCCCTCCCAATTTAGTATCATCTGCAAATTTAATAAGCATTCCCTCTATTCCTTCATCCAAATCATTGATAAAGATGTTGAACAAAACAGGCCCCAGGACAGATCCTTGAGGCACTCCACTTATCATTCCTCTCCAAGAGGATGAGGAACCATTCACAAGCACTCTTTGGGTGCAATCTGTCAACCAGTTACAGATCCACCTAATGGTAACAGGATCCAAACCACATTTTACCGACTTATGAACAAGGATAGTATGTGGAACTTTTATCAAAAGCCTTACTGAAATCAAGATAAACGATGTCTACAGCATTCCCCTGATCCAGCAAGGTAGTCACTTTCTCAAAAAAAGTGATCAGGTTAGTCTGACATGACTTGTTCTTGAGAAAACCATGCTGGATCTTAGTAATCACATCCATTCTTTCTAAATGTTCCAGGACCGACTGTTTGATTATTTGTTCTAAAACTTTTCCACGTATAGATGTCAAGCTGACGGCTCGGTAGTTACCTGGATCTTCTTTTTTCCCCTTCTTGAAGATGGGGACAACATTCACCCACCTCCAATCTTCCGGCACCTCTCCTGTTCTCCAAGAATTCTCAAAAATAATAGCCAGAAGCTCAGAAATTACATCCACAAGCTCTTTTAGAACCCTTGGATGCAATTCATCTGGTCATGAGGACTTAGTTTCATTTAAAGAAACTAGGTGTTTATGTACTACCCCTATGCTGATCCTAGGTTGGAACTTCATACCCTCCTTATATGTTCTGTTTTTGGCATGTTGAGCACCATTTCCCTCAGAAGAGAAGACTGAGGAAAAGTAGGAATTGAGCAGTTCTGCCCTCTCTTCATTACCTGTTACAATTTCACTTTCTTGCTCTCACAATGGGCCTACCGTGTCCTTGCTTTTTTTCTTACTCTGATCATAAGAAAAGAACCCCTTTTTGTTGTTTTCAGCATCTTTGGCCAGCCTAAGCTCACACTGAGCTTTGGCTTTCATAACTTTTTCTCTACAAGCACTGGTGATTTGTTTATATGCATGCTTGGTTATAAGGTCCTCCTTCCAATTCCTAAAGGAGTCTTTTTTATTTCTCAAGTCTTTAGAGAGCCGTTTATGGAGCCACTTTGGCTTCTTTAGGCTTTTCCCATTTTTTCTTCTCATAATAATCATCTCTGATTGCGCTTTCAGTATTTCACTCTTAAGAAACTCCCACCCCTCCTGAACCCCCTCTCTCCTAAGTATTTCTGACCATGGGGTTTTACCCAGCATAGTTCTAAGTTTATCAAAGTTTGCCTTTCTGAAGTCCAACCTATAAGTCTGACTATGTATAGCTTTTCCCTTCCCTAAGACTGTAAATTTCAAAATCACATGGTCACTACTGCCCAGGGTGCCCACTATTTCTACTTCTTCAATCAATTCTTCCTTGTTGGTGAGAATCAAGTCCAAGATAGCAGATCCCCTTGTTTCCATCTTCACATCATGAAGCAGCTTTTCTCTTAGAGCTTTGGTCCTCCAGAGTAATACTTGATTTGCCCTCAGAGAAAAGTCTTACAACCTTATTTTAAATTTAAGACTCAGTCATTTTTCAGCACTACTTTGTTAATCTGATAAATTTTAATTAATACAATTAATTAATAACAGCTAAAAGGTCTAAGGAACAACATTATAATATAGCTAAAAGGACTAAGAGACAACATTAAGACTACTGATTTTGAACGATCAACGCAAGTAATTGATAGATTACTGTAACCTTGGTAATCTTTATGTGAAGATTTAACTACTCATTCTAAAGTTAGTCGAGGTATAAATGTTCATGAGTTAAAGTTCCCTTTATCAGATCTAATTTTCAAAAGCTTACAGCTTGAAAATCTTGTTGGTGTCTAAGGTGCTGCTGGACTCAAAACTAGCTGTTCTACCGCAGACCAGCGTGGCAACCCTATGAAACTATTAAAAGGTAGTCACTCTGACTCAGTAAGAGTGATCCACATCCACCCACCACCTTGAGCCCTATTGAGAATATTTTGATTTGAATGAGGATATGCATTAGCATTAAAGGCCATCAGCTGTTATACATGTTTAGTTTCTATAACTGCAGTCCGGGGCGGCCCAACTCCCCATGGCACCCTAGGCAGACTCGCTGCCTGGCAATCCCCAAAAGTGCCCCCATGCCTCCCCCCTCCCCACTGCGCCTACTCCTCCTCCCTCCCAACCCTTCCCCACGCCACGTGGATTTCAATGCCGGAACAGGCTCTACTGCCACATTCCAGCTCTCTAAAGCCCCTCTCCTCCCACCCGATCACTGGGTCACTGGGCAAAACCGCGCCTCAAGGCCAGGCCACACTCAGTCTGTCATGAGCAGCTTCCTGAAAGGGCGCCTTGGCTGCTGCTGACTCCTTTCCCAGCCAGGAAGTGGGAGGGGAGGAGTCAGCAGCAGCCAAGGCACCCTTTCAGGACACTGCTCATGACAAACTGAGCGTGGCCCGGCCCTGTGGCGTTGTTTTGCCTGCCAACCCAGTGATCAAGCAGGAGGAGGGGGGCTTTAGAGAGCTGGAACGTGGCAGTAGAGCCAGTTCCGACAGTGAAAACCAGGTGGCTTGGGGAAGGGTTGGGAGGAAGGAGGAGGAGGCGGCGCAGTGGGAAGGGGGGGAGGCGTGGGGGTGCGGAGCTGTGGGGGGGGGAGGTGAAGGGAAGGAAAATGGAGGGGTGGTCAACGGTAGTGGCCAGCAGGGGAGGAGGCAGGCAAACTAGGTGCTTGCCAGGGGCACTGGGAGGGGAGCCCAATTTGACTCCCCACCCTCCCAGCACCCTAGGCAACCACCTAGTTTGCCTAGTGGAAAAGCCAGTCCTGACTGCAGTTGATTCAGAAGGATTAACATCTTTTCGCTATCCTTTATAGCTCTTTTGCTGATACTGTTTCCAAGATCATTTGGACATAATTTCCCCACCCCATCTTCATAAAGTAATGCTTTACAGATATTTTGTGATCATATTTGCCAAGGTATGTGGAACATATCCAGCCCTGGCCTGGATGGCACAGATTAGGCTGATCTTGGAAGCTAAGCAAGGTTGACCCCGGTTAGTATTTAGATGGGAGACCACCAAGGAAGTCCAGGATTGCAATGCAGAAGCTCCAATGGCAAACCACCTCTGAATATTTCTTGCCTTGAAAACCTCATGAGGAGTTGCAATAAGTCAGCTGTAACTTGATGGCACTTTCCATCCATCCATCGAACACTGAAAGCTTGTTATTTGGAAGTGGTTACATTATTATGTGGAAAGGAACCAAAAAAAGCCTAACAAAGAGCAGGAATCAAGGCAGCCAATTATAATTACTGTTCCAAAATGAATAAAAAACATGTCTCGATGTTTAAAAGGAAGACAGGATTCAACACTATAGAGTCCAGTAGCACCTTTAAGAGCAACAAAGTTTTATTCAAGGTATAAGCTTTCATGTGTACACACACACTTCTTCAGATACAGTGAAATGGGAGAAAAGCATTCACACTTATAGACAGGGTTGAGGGGAAAAAACAAGTTCACATAAACACAATGTAGACATTTTGAGACAAAGCAAGGACAACAAGCAAACTGCCCATACTCTCCGTCTCTCCTCTCTCTCTTTTTTCTATACATCCTCTGTTAAGGACTATATATCCTAAGTATTTTTATGTATTCCCCACCCTCCTCTTTTTTGAATAATATAACGGAATACTGTTTGTAATAGAATGCAATATATAGGTATAGATTTTTTCAGACACAACACCTCTAAGAACAACATATTGTATAGTATTAGAACAACATACAGCAAATGTTACCTTCATACTTGAAAGGAGACAGATGGTTATCATAAAGTTAACATTCCCACAATTAGAAAATATTTTCTTACACACTTATCTCCTATTTTTACATATTTGTTGCTTCAAATATTGTTTTTCCTTAATTGGATCCATACAGCTGTATAGACCCTGTGCGCTTTGCTTGTTGTCCCTGCTTTGTCTCAAAATGTTTACATCATGTTATATGCTAATATGCTTTTTCCCCCTCAACCCTATCTATAAGTGGGAATGCTTTTCTCCCATTTAATTGTATCTGAAGAAGTGTGTGTGTACACATAAAAGTTTATATCTTGAATAAAGCTTTGTTGGCCTTAAAAGTGCTACTGACTCTAACTTTATTCTGTTACTGTCAGGACCCCAAGTCAAGGAATAACACAGTCCAATATTAAAGCATTTTATTCCATAAGCATCATAAGGCAGTACACCATCTTTGCTAAGACTGACTTCTTAGCCCACTGACTCTCCTTTTAACCACTCGCCCAACTGTTACTTTTCAAATGCAAGTGCGGCAAAGCAGAGCGGGAACCAGGGCTTTGGCAGGACCCCCTCCCACCCCAAGTTTAAGAGTCCAGGTGTCTAATCTATGCTTCCCTAGCATTTACCTTGAAGAGGCCGGTGGAAACAGTTTGACTAAAATGTTCTCAAGATAAGCATGCAGGAGATGAGCTAAGCAGGAATGCACCCAGGCAAATTGGTTACAGTATAAAAAGCATGGCAAGAGGAATACAAAGGAGATGATTCTTGACAGTTACTTCAGGCCAATACGGCTACCCTGGATCTATATTCAGGACTCCACACTGACAACTCTACCCTGGATCTATATTCAGGACTCAACACTGACAACTCTACCCTGGATCAATATTCAGGACTCAACACTGACAACTCAAGAGATGTCCAGAATGGAACTTGCTTTTAGTAGCATATTTGAAATGCATAATAATTATCTGGCAGTTGACAATTGGCACAAATTCAGTAATGTACCAATTCAAGTAACATGAGAAAATTCATTTTAAAATATTGGCTCCATCAGCTGAATAGCCAACTTTAAGCCGGTGTTATTTCAAATTAACAACACGGTGGCTTTCGCTGAAGTCTTTTAAATGTGTAACTGGCATACGCTTTTATTTAGGGTGGAATTAAATTTTTGGAAGATTAAATTAAATTAAATCTGCTGTCCAAATTGATAGTAGCTGTGCTTGGACCACATCATGGGGCCCTTATTGAATATTTGGTTTATGACTATCATGTTGCGCAAGTGCTATGAAAATTTAGTACAGACAATTTTATAGTCACCACAATCGTTATGATTCTGTAACAAATGATAGGCATAAATCGAACCAACTTTTTTGTTTGTTTTTAAATCTGACCATTTGGGAGTGTGCTTAAGTCTGCTATTGAAATTAATAGAACTTAATAGAAATTAAATGTTCTTAATTTTGATGGAATCATACCCTACATAGAATATCAACGTCTTATCAGGAATGAGGACCAGGAATTGAAGAACAATCTGACAAATACTACAGGTTATATTGAAGAGAATTAAACTGAGCTGCTTTTGACTTGTACTGTCATTCTTCAATTTGTGCAATCTCAGATATGAATGCATATATGTAGGATATAGCATCAGACTTTCAGAGGCCTTGCATATAAGATTCCTCCTCCTATCCTCATGTGATTTCAGCACTCTATGCACACAGTAGAGCTAGAAGCATGCAATCCCATGGCACTGCTGGTGGACTTCATATGGCATCTGGGTTTTGGCCACTGTGTGACAAAGAATGTTAGACTAGATGGGCCATTGGTCTAATCCAACATAGCTCCTCTTATGACTGATGAAACGATGATAGGATCTTCCCAACAGGTCACAAATTTAGACTGGGGTGGGGAGGGGCATGCTGTTTTTATGAGTACCTTTCTGTCCCTGTGTGGATGTGCTGACAAAAATTAACCCCATATCTTTATTATTATTAAACCCCATGCCATTATTATTATGGCTCTTTTTCTAGCAGGAGCTACTCTGCATATTAGGCCATCCCCCCCCCCCGATGTAGCCAATCCTCCTGGAGCTTACAGTAGGCCCTGTACTAAGAGCTCTCTAAGCTCTTCGAGTATTGGCTACATGGGGGGGGCATGGCCTAATATGCAGAGGAGCTTCTGCTAGAAAAAGAGTTGTCGTCGTCATCATCATCATCTTTGGAAAGAAAAAGAATGGGTACTCATCTGCCATTTTAAAATTTTTCGTTACCAAGCCCCCCCCCCCCCCCAATTTATAACACAACTATAATTAACGGATTATTTTTGCCATGTGGCCCTTTAGTAGCATACATTTTCCTATGAAAGCAACTAAAGCTAGAAACATGCAAGCAAAAAAAAATGAGGAAAAGAATAATACTCTGTGTGTGCTAGTTTTTACTTTGAAGTATTTTATGAGTTTGAAAATCCAGTCATTATCTGACTTCATGAGTGGTTGGGAAAGCACATTCTATTGTAGAGCTTTTTTTTTAACCTTTTCTCTTTTAATTGCTTTTTCTGTAACCTCCTTATTTTCTTGAAGTTTACAGGAATTTTCTCTTTATACTGTGGCAGTGAAGCAGACTTCTGATAACACAGTGCCTACTGTACCTTATGCAGTAATTTTTCAGGTAATTTCCTCACACAAAAGACTCAGCCCACATTTTTAGTCAAATGCTAGTCTGTAATTTACTTTTGGCCAACAAATGAACAATTTAGTCTCATCTGCAACAAAAACAAACTAATTTCCTTTTTTTGGGGGGGGGGGGGGAGGGGGTGGATTTTAATGGTACCATTACAATATTATTCAACAGTAGGAGTATCATGCATATTTAAATGCTTTCCACAGATAAAGCATTTTGGGGATGGAGGAGGAGGGTGAACTGACACAAAATGAATTTTGCCTCCAAGATAAAAATAACCTACATGAAAACACACTTTCAGGAAAGTAAGCATTTATTCAATCATTTTAAAGACTATAATTACATAGGCTGTGCACCAAAAGACTTAAGAACTATTAAAAGGAAACCTTTTAATTAAACATATCTTTAAATGAAATTGCCATAACTGTCAATTGCTGCTTTCAGCAAATTTTGTGTTTAAAAATGAAAATTCACCTAGCCTCTCCTTAATCTCTGTTACACAAAATTTCTCTCCCTCTGCAACCTATTCTGGCTGCAATCCTAAAAACACTTTTCTGGGAATAAATCCCCACTGAAAAAATGGCAATAATTTCAGAGCAGACTTCCTTTGGCGTGCTTCCCCCCACCCCCCATACACAAATACTCAAAAAGGCTCTTTCAATTCATTTTTATACAATATTTTTGTAATCCATAAACTCATTTCTAACTGTTCTCATCCTGCCACAACAAAATGGCCCTGTACGCCATTCCTAGACTGCCCCATGGAATTATTTCCCACTCAGCAGACTCAGATGCTACATAGACACTCTTGTTCCCACAAACTTCAAGGCAGAAGTAACAGTGCCACTTATAATAGCTGGCCGAGCCACCCCCAAGTCTTGTTCTACCGTCCTTCAGTGACAATCTGGAGTCCTAAGAACTTCCAGTGCAATGCTTTCTAAAAGCATTTTTTTTGTAAAAGCAAACAGACAATTTTTTCCATATTGGAAGCAGGAATGCTTATTCAATGAATTACTGAGAGACATAAGAAACTGAAGAGTCCTAGTGGCAGCAGGGAGCCACAAAGAGAGATGTAGCACTGTCCTGTGCAAATGAGCCACCTGGAGCTTAGTGTGAAAATTTTTGTCTGTGGAATACCTGCTGAAATATATGGCAGTGTCAGTGGAAAGATCACAGACTTCCAGAAGGACAAAAAGGTGGTGGTGGGGAACCCCCAAAAACAGAGGCAGCAGAAACCTAGGCAGTGCTTTTGGTGTGTCATAGGAGTTAATGGACAGTTTCCATTCCACAAGAAAAGGGGTCAGTTAAATCTTCATATTACAGAGTACACGGATGGAGCCAGGAGTCCCCATCCTGTGTCTGTTAAAACAAAGCTGAATGAGAGATGTGGGTTCTCCTCTGTTCCTGCACATGCAGTGTCCAATCCAGCCTTTTGTCTGTGCTACTTTCCCAACCTGAGACAGCCCCAAGCTGGGGGGATGCTATAAGGCCTATTGGGAAAGTAATATATATCCCATGGAACATGTGGGTTTCCTTAAGTAGTGTCCTTCAAGATTTTTTCATGTTTTTTCAGAATTTTTCAGAATGCGGCGGCTCGCCTGCTGACTGCACCACCTTTACGGGTGGGCATTCGGCAGCGCTCCGCAGTCTGCACTGAATGCCCATTGAGTACCGAATTCGCTTCAAGGTTCTAGAGCTAACATTTAAAGCCTTACGCAGCCTTGGACCAACATACCTGCGGCACCGTCTCTTTCCATATATGCCCGGGAGGTCATCACATTTGGCCTCCCAACATCTGTTGGCCATCCCTGGCCCAAGAGATGCCTGCCTTGCCTCAACTAGGGCCAGGGCTTTTTCAGTCCTGGCCCCGAGCTGGTGGAATCAGCTTCCTATTGAGATCCGGGCCCTACCTGGCTTATTAGTCTTCCATAGGCCCTGTAAAACGGAGCTGTTCCGCCAGGCTTCTAGCTGAGGCTGTGGGCGTCTATTCTTGATCTGGTTGGCCTCCCCGACCAGCACTGTCATCTGTGCTAGGAACTGGAATAAAAACTGCCATCCCTATGAGATATCATGATGTGAGATGGCTAGGCTGGGCAATATGTGATGTCATGGTAATCTAAGTGCTGTTGAGTTGTCTGTTTTATTGTATTTTATTATATGTTATATGTTATACTCCACCCGGAGCCCTATGGGGAATGGGCGGAATAGAAATTTACTAAAATAAATAAATAAAAAAAAATAAAATGTTGAAAAAATGGCAAAGGCAGGAAGTCTGGAGCATTTTCCCCATATAAACTGCAGTTCCAATCTGAATGAGGCACCACACAAGAAGGAATTAAGGACAACTCTCATACAACTGTGTTACATCTGACAGACAGTGGGGAGCTTAGCCCTAACTGTATTTCACGTAATATGTGAATTAAAGCTACTGTTGACTAACAGGGAAAAGAGTACTCTATTCACCATATCCAAATATATGAGAAACTCGCATTGCTTCAAGCATCCTGTACTTTATATTGCCTAAGGCTGGCTCCTCAGGCATGGTGCCAAGCCATGTAAAGTCTTACTTCAAGACAGGAAGTCAGAGCTTAATCTCAAATCCTCCTCAACTGCTCTATCAGCCCAGGGTACAAATTCATAGGGGGTAGAAAAACTTCTCAGTATATTTTTCTGTGTGCTCAAGCACAGATGGACAAGCTGTAGCACAGTAACTTAAAAGAAACAGTGCATTAGCTGCAGTTTTACTGATCAACACTTGTAACAGACTTCATAAATTCTTCTATGCACAAAAATAACTAGACCTTCTTGAACCCTCCTTGTGATTAATTAGAAAGCCTGTCTTACATATTTTTCTCTCAGGTGTAGTAACCTTGTAAGACCTTACCATTAGGAACTGATAAATAAATGCTTGGTTAAGCACAAACAGCTTGATAGGCAGTGAAAAAGAATGATGATCTTGGTTTTTATGCAAGACACTTACGCTGTCATTTTACCTCTGAGGATCAAATAATACTAAACAGGAAATAATTTCATGAAATACCAAATATCATAAAATGTATATTATTTAAAAATGGTCTGTTTGACTATAAGTAAAATAAAATAAAGAAAAGGATCCAGCTTGGAAACTTTATGTAAGCTAAGCATTTTTAAAATAAATGCACTAACCTACACTGGCTCTCTTAAAACTAGGAATAAAGGTATATTAACATGTTAAACAATCCATAAAAATGGAAAAGTAACACTAAACTTAATTTAATTTCTTTAAAGAGACTACAATTATCTAATGTTTCCAATATAGTAAAATTACATTAAACGGGGTCAAGAAAACCCTAATGGAAGTATGACAGTGTGAAATATAGTAAAATAATTGTCAAATATTAGAGATTATCCAATATACATAATGCAACAATTTTCCTCCTTAAAATATGTATTGTGACAATAAAGGATTATAGCTGTTGACTTTTCTCCCCTTTTGCATAAAAATTGTACGCTATATTTCAAACAAAGGTATCTTCAAGATCTTGTTTTAGCCAGTGAAATGGTTAGTAGATATAGTAGTTTTAAACAAATGCATTGCAATTATAGGGCATACTATAGAAAAAAGGTGCCTTGCATTGAGTAAAAACCAGTGGTCTATAAGGTCAGTATTGTCTACTCTGACAACAGCATCTCTTCAGAGGCTTAGGTCTTTTCACAAGACAGTGTACACATACTACCTTCCCTTTCAATTAGAGATGCTGATTAGGGTTGCCAAGTCCAATTCAAGAAATATCTGGGGACTTTGGGAGTGGAGCCAGGAGACATGGGGTGGAGCCAGGAGAAAGTCTGTGACAAGCATAATTGAACTCCAAAGGGAGTTTTGGCCATCACATTTAAAGGGTCCGCACACCTTTTAAATGCCTTCTCTCTATTGGAAATAATGAAGGATAGGGGCACCTTCTTTTGGGGCTCATAGAATTGGACCCCTTGGTCCAATCCTTTTGAAACTGGAGGGGGTTTTGAAGAGAGGCACCGACAGCTATGCTGTAAACCTCAAAACACAGCTTCCCAGAGCCCCAGATACCCGTGGATCAATTCTCCATTATTCCCTATGGGAATTAGTCTCCATAGGGAATAATGAGTGCCCAGCAGACATTTTCCTCCCCCCTCCCCTGTGCTTACTGATGACCCTGAAGTGGGGGGAGGGCCTCCAAACCGGGGGATCCCCTGCCCCCAACTGGGGATTGGTAGCCTTAATGCTGATTGAACCTAGAACTCTCTGCCGGCAAATCAGATACTCTGCCACTAATATACAGGCCAAAAGAATGCTAATAACTACATGCTGTTGTCAGAAAGGTGAGGAAGGTGAGAGCTGCAAGTGTTAGTCCAACAAGGAGACTAGCTAAGGTTAAGGACAGCATCAAAAGCAAGATTAGCAGGTGGTTGCAAGAGTTTCTGTAGAGAAATGTGGAATCAGTGATGGTGGAGCCAGAAAGTTGAAGAAAGGTATGGTTTAGGATTAGGTCTGTGGGGCAGGAAACAAAGGAGCATAGGTTTGCCTGATGCATACTGTAAATGGATTCCATTTTTTCCAGAGCTGCATAGAAGCAGGGCTTTTTTCAAGCAGGAATGCACAGGAACGCAGTTCCGGCTGGCTTGGCATCAGGTGTGTGTGTGTGTGGCCTAATATGCAAATGAGTTCCTGCTGGGCTTTTTCTACTAAAAAGCCTGTGTGAAACAATGTTGATGTCAGGGTGTGGCCTAATATGCAAACGAGTTCCTGCTGGGCTTTTTCTCCTAAAAAAGCCCTGCATAGAAGAGAAAATTCTGTCAGAGCTTCTTCCCGTAATCACAGAATTACATGGCACTGTGCTGTTGCTTTAAAAAAAAAAAGGACTCTTGAAGGAGACATGTTCAAGAAAGAGAACATGTTATTTCTTTAAAATTATATTCTGCACAGACTCTTGAGGCAATATCTCAAATAAAATTAAGATAGGCTGGTAATATCTTTAAATCAGACAAATGGACAGGGCTTTTTATGAGCAGGAATGCAAGTTCTGGCTGGCTTGGCATCAGGGGTGTGGTCTAATATGCAAATAAGTTCCTGCTGGGCTTTTTGACATAAAAGCCATGTGTGAAACAATGGTGATGTCAGGGGATGTGCCCTTGTATGCAAATGAATTCCTGCTGGGCTTTTTCTAGAAGAAAGCCCTGCAAATGAGTAAATAAATAAGTTTTCACTGAGCATTGGAAGCTTATGAATGAAGCCAGGGTATTCCATAAGCAGGGTTCCACAAGGCCATTTTTCTTTTTATGGCTCACAGTAATGCACAGGGACACAGAGTAGGGCCTGAAGTTAAAATCTTAACAGATATATCCTCAACCAGTAGGTGCCAGAGACTTCAACTTATCCCTACAGTGGTTAAAAATAGTTTCCAATGTGGAGTTGTAAAGTCTGTTAGCCAATGTCTGGAGCCCATCCAGATGAGCCTAGACTTTGAAAGACAAGCTCAACTGCCCAAGCAAATAACCCGGAGACCAAGTTCAAAGCAGAAGGATACCAGCCAATCAAAACCTGGATCAGGGCTGTGGAGAGTCTAGGAGAGGATCTGTCTGAGGCAATATATCTTGAGAGCATATCTCCTGAGGAAGAGGAATCACTGGTAAAGGAGGAAAAGCTAGCCTCCATCCCACCTTATGGTGGGCCAAGAGAGGGAGACCAGGAACACCTCAGCTGTAATCCCATCCTCATCTCCAGCAACCACTAAACACCTGAACTAAGAAGGTGGGACCTCTTGGGGGAATGAGGAGGGGACAAAAGGTATAAAGTGGGGTTAGGCAGTGCTGGCAGGGGAAGATGAGCATGAGTTTCATGGAGGGAAGAGCAGATGAACCAGTCAGACCAGAAAGAAAAGTAAGACCCCTGACACGCACCCTGAGGCCATGATGGATGAGGAGGAAATTGGTGTTGAAACCACCTCCCTCTTAAAGTCTGAGGCCAGAGAAACTGCCTTCCTCCAGAAGCTACCTATGTCCTGGAGTCCTTGCAACCCTCATGGGTTGACCCTGAAGTGACAGGGGCTGACAGCCAACTATATACATACAGCCTGTTGGATAGAAGTGCCTTTCTCTGAACATTCTAAGGATAGAAGACACTGCCACTCGTTCACCATGCTGTCAAGTACAACAGCTGCAGTTGTGGATGGACCATGAGATCTTGGATCAATAAATCCCGAGCTTTTCTGCTAATCTCTGCTGCAATGTAGTTTCCTAGCTCTTCCATTCATAAGAACATAAGAAAAGCCATGTTGGATCAGGCCAATGGCCCATCCAGTCCAACACTCTATGTCACACAGTGGCCAAAAAACCCAAGTGCAATCAGGAGGTCCACCAGTGGGCCAGGACACTAGAAGCCCTCCCACTGTGCCCTTTCCCAAACACCAATAATACAGAGCATCATTGTCCCAGACAGAGAGTTCCAATAATAGCACTGATGGAAGCCTGCTCCATATGCCTATCCAATCCCCTCTTGAAGCTGTCCATGCTTGTAGCCACTGCCACCTCCTGTAGCAGTGAATTCACCCTTTGGGTGAAGAAGTACTTCCTTTTATCAGTTCTAACCCAACTGCTCAGCAATTTAATGTTCTCTTTCTCTCTCTCTCTTGTTTATGCACTCAACAGTGGGAAGGGAAGAGCTGCACAATGAGGTACATATTGGTTCCAAAGCTGGAATGACAAAGAGAAAAGCAAGCCCGTGCTAATGAGTTGGCATAGAAGAGATGGAAGAAAGGAACTCAGCAAGAAAAATAGTGCCAAAGGAGCACCTTGTTTCTCCAATTGGACCTAAAACAGCTCTCCTAAGGTGAATTCAGGGAAGGAAGGAAAGGGAAATTTCCCTTTTTTTAACTACTGGGATCAGCAAAGAAACCCTACTACTTATTCACTACCTTGGCTGACTTAAGATCTACATATCTTTTCTTTACCCCTTGCTGAAAATTCTTGTCTTACTGAGATTATGTTAATCAATTCTTTAAAATACTGCACAGTGCTTTGTTTTGCATCTATACAAGCTGTAACCTTTGACAAAACATGCATTAATGTTGTTACACTACCAAAACCCCAAACAAAACATCCAAGTAAACAACAGTATTGAGCTAGTCTTGATAGCCTAGAAGATGCTGTGGTATTCCTGAGTAACAGTCTAACCATTGGCACAAACATCCAGTTAATTTTGCTTCCTCTACATGTTTTCATTGGCCAAGATGCATAATGAAGTAGTGCTCAGTTGTAATCATCCTCCACAAAGGCTGGAAATGTTCCCTTTGAGCTTCTAATCATTACGCCAGCTGAAGTGGAGACAAGACCATTGACAAGTGAGAATGGCAATAATTTATTTTCTATTGATGGCTTGTGACAAATCATGTTGGAGCTATAGCTGCTTACTGTAGGACTCTTTGAAGGAAAGCTGTGATGGGCAGAGATGAAACCCTTCACAGTTCATTTAGTCCAAATGTGGTGGTGGTGGTGAATCAGTTCGACATAACATCCCAGGCATTCCCGCACAAAATTAGACCACTAACAGGCAAGTCATATAGGGGTTTTCTTAAAGCATTAATCATAAAGGTTGGGGTGTCAACATGCAGACTTCAAAATTAAGAAACACAGAAAGAATTAAAATGTAGCCATGTCACACATTCTAGAATGTAATTATCATATATAATTCAAAGTACAGTAGAGGGCTAGTAAATAAAAATAGTGATCTTTAAAGAGCCAAGGTGAATTATTACTACTACAGAAAAGTCCCTAGGATTTTTATAAATATTAACTAGATCCAGAATTTATGCAAATTAGAGCCCACTCCCTTGCCATTCAAATTAAATGGCTCAAATAAAATACTGCATATTTTCACTACTAATTCAAAGAACATTTCAAGGTTTTGGGAGGGGTTTTTTTGTTTGTTTGAGGGGAAAAAACAGTTATGAGTACAGTACTAACATATTATTTTTCCATAGATGATAAGGTTTGCTGATTAGGCTACTTTTAGTTTTTTCCTTCCTTAGGTTAATATGGAATTTTTAAAAAAATCTCTTTATATTTCAATTTTAGAATATCTATTTTCTATGTACGTTGAAACACAACATTAACTGAAACATTCTGTTACCAAACATTTGCTATTAAGGGCAACTCATCTGTGGGGACGACAAATTGTGTCCTTTTAATCTGTATTTTTTTCTGAATGCTGCAAAATTGTAAGAAACCATCTATAATTATTATAATGAAGATTTCTAAAATATCCAACAGTTATAAATAATCTTGCCAGCTACAATTTGGGAAGCAAATAAAGTTTTTATCAGAGGAATTTTACTAGCAGGTGCTGCTTAAAAAAACAAGAAAGATTAGAACAAATTAAGATAATAACAGAAAAAAATTCAAAGATTGTAATAAGAACATGAAAACAATCATAATAAAAATACTAGCAGAGATTCAACTATGAAAAAAAACAATAAGATATGCTAGAAGAGGTTGGGGGGGGGGGGATTTCTAAAACAAAGATATTTTGAACATGTAAATATGCCTGGCAGATATCTGGTGTACTGTCTCAAGAAGGAAAGCGAAAAAAGAGTAATAATAGGTATAAAGAAAGGGAACCAAATTATATATGCAGAAAAAGAAATACAGGAACAAGTTATCAGTGTTCTCTCAGGATTATATTAAAAAAGTTTGTTTCATAAGCTAAAAGACATACTGATTGAAAAGTTTACATCAGATCCCAGAAAAATATTAAATCAACAACAATTCAAGAAATCTCTCAAGCAATAAAGAACACATAGAAGGATATAGCACCAGGACCAGATGGGTTGACAGCAATGTTTCTATTTCTAGATGCAGAGAAAGCATTTGACAAATTAATATGGCCTTTCTTATTGAATGTGTTACAAAATATGAGCTGTAGTCCTGCATTTTGGAGACAGATGCTTGGAATATATTTGAACCGAAAAGCAAAGATTTTAATTAATAGCAAACTAACATAAGCAAGTTCAACTGAAGAAGGAATACATCAGGGATGCCCTTTAGCTCCTTTATTATTTATACTAATAATAGAGATTTACTAATTATAAATATAAATATCATAATACTAATAATAGATTTTAGCTATATTAGACAAGATGAAAGAATTAAGCGAATAAAAGTGGATGCTGCAGAGTTCAAAATGAAAAGTTATGCAGATGACATGGTTCCAACAGTGTTGAATCCCCAGAAATCACTACAGTCTGTAACTGAACACACTGAAGAATTCTAATCCCTATCAGGCTATAAAATTAACAGAACCCCCCCAAAAATGATGATGAAATTTTTAACACAGCATCTACAAGAAGAGATTATAAAGAGCACAAAGTGCTCAGCAGCCACCAACCCTATTACATATCCTTGATATAATAAAAGCCCTGTGATAGTAGCCAAATCCAGCTCTCCCATTGGCTGTGGGGTGCACTCTATAAACCATTGGCCTTCAACCACCACTCAAAGTCTGTTGCATTCCATTGGTTGAGGACTGAGGCACTGCTTCACAGAGGAGAGAAAGAAAGCCTTCTCTTGATTGGCTGAGGGAAGGAAGAAGAGGGGAACAGCCACAGAAATCCTCCCCTAAATTGGCTGAGGGCTCCTACCCTTCCTGATCTGAGGAACCAAACAGCCAGAGAAACATAGACAAAAAAAAATGGCATCACTTGGCAGCAGAACAACAGTGTTTTATTCTAGGTACAGAGAGAGAGGGGAAAGAGAGACAGAAAAAGAGAGAATATACAGTCCTGTGTTTAAGATTGGGCCACTGGGGAAGCTGCCTTTGCTTTCCCCTCAGTGCTTGTTGCTAGCCAATCAAGGGAGGAGGCCCTTTCCAGGCCTATTTTGGACTTTGAGGGAGAACTCATTGGGGCTGATCCTGACTAGAGTTGCCAGCTCCAGATTGGCAAATTCCTGGAGATTTGGTGGTGAGGTCTATGGAAGCCAAACTTTGGGGAGGAGAGAGGCCTCAGCTGAACAGAATGTCATAGAGTCCATCCTCCAAAGCAGTTATTTTCTCCAGGGGGAGAGAGATCCGTTGTCCTGAATTCAGTTGTGATACCAAGAGATCTTCAGGCTCCACCTGGAGGTTGGCTGCCCTATGCCTGGCAGCACCTCTGGGTGACTTGATGCCAACTGACCGGCATGACTTTACTAGGCCTGGCTGCTTGCTCCTGTTCAGCAGCAGTCCCCCTATGACAGCCAATGTGACATGGCAGTCAGCACTTCAGAGCAGAGTCTGCTAGACCCACGTTCCTACCGTGAATTTGAATCACCCACATACTTTCAGCCTAGCCTCCCTCACAGCATTGTTATGCAGATCAAAAGGGGGAAAAGGTGAATGATGTAAGCCACTTTGGTCCCTGTTGTGGAGAAAGACTGTCCTTTTCCTGGATAGAGACTCCAGGGACGGGGGAGGAAATGGAAAGCTGAAGTCAGAGGGGCAGATCAAGGTAGGTTGATACTTGGCTGGGAAGGAGATAGGATTGCCAACTCCAGGTTGGGAAATTCCTGGAGATTTGAGGAGTGGAGCCTGGAGAGGGTGGGGTTTGAGGAGTAGGAACTCAGACAGATCCAATGCCACAGACTCCACCCTCCATACCAGACATTTCCTCCTGGGGAACCACTGTTTCCAATCTCCAGGTGAGGCCTGGAGATCACTCACAACTGCTCTCCAGATGGGCAATCTATCCCATCTCTTTTATTCCACCCCCCCTTCTTTCTCAATCTACTCCCTTCTCAGATAACCTACCCCACATTTCCCCACTTTCTCTATTTCCCTTCCCAACACCTACCTTCTAGAAAGCCATACATTACTCACAGCCATACATTACTACTGAAAATACCATCATTTTGACTATACGGACTTTTGTTGGCAGAGTGATGTCTCAACTTTATTTTTTTATTTATTTTGGTAAATTTATATTCCGCCCTTTCCCAGATGGGCTCAGGGCGGATTACATCCAGATAAAACCAGTAACATGCAATAAAACCAATAAAACACAATTAAAACACAATACGACTACTTTTTATTATACTGCCTAGGTTTGCCATAGCTGTCCTTCCAAGGAGCAAACGGCTTTTAATTTCATGGCTACAGTCACCATCTGCACACTGTGTTCGCTCGCCTTGGAGACTCTCTGAGCACCTTCAAGGCAAGCACACAGGGGGCAGAGGGGTGTAATCGGGTAGTGGGTGCTGTCCCCACCCTTTGTCCCAGTGGCCAGATGGTGGTGGCCACCTACTTGGCCAATTGAATTGCACCGGCCCTGATTGAATTAAAAGCCCAAGACAAAGAATAGTACAAATTGAATTAACAGATCTTGATGAAGGCCTACATAATTACTTATGGATTAAGAAATCATAAGAACATAAGAGAAGCCATGTTGGATCAGGCCAATGGCCCATCCAGTCCAACACTCTGTGTCACACAGTGGCCAAAAAATTGATATATACACACACTGTGGCTAATAGCCACTGATGGACCTCTGCTCCATATTTTTATTTAACCCCCTCTTGAAGCTGGCTATGCTTATAGCTGCTACCACCTGCGGTGGCAGTGAATTCCACATGTTAATCACCCTTTGGGTGAAGAAGTACCTCCTTTTATCCATTCTAACCCGATTGCTCAGCAATTTCATTGAATGCCCACAAGTTCTTGTATTGTGAGAAAGGGAGAAAAGTACTTCTTTCTCTACCTTCTCCATCCCATGCATAATCTTGTAAACCTCTATCATGTCACCCCGCAGTTGACGTTTCTCCAAGCTAAAGAGCCCCAAGTGTTTTAACCTTTCTTCATAGGGAAAGTGTTCCAAACCTTTAATCATTCTAGTTGCCCTTTTCTGCACTTTTTCCAATGTTATAATATCCTTTTTGAGGTGTGGTGACCAGAATTGCACACAGTATTCCAAATGAGACCGCATCATCGATTTATACAGGGGCATTATGATACTGGCTGATTTGTTTTCAATTCCCTTCCTAATAATTCCCAGCATGGCGTTGGCCTTTTTTATTGCAATCGCACACTGTCTTGACATTTTCAGTGCGTTATCTATCACAACCCCAAGATCTCTCTCTTGGTCAGTCTCTGCCAGTTCACACCCCATCAACTTGTATTTGTAGCCGGGATTCTTGGCCCCAATGTGCATTACTTTGCACTTGGCCACATTGAAATCGACTAAAAAGATCATCACACAAGAAAGAAGTCATGTAATCAGAGATGGACTTTTGAGATTATGGTTTACATGCTGGTTTACATCTTTATGTCCCCAGTAGAAACTCATTATGATAAAAATTTGAGAAATAATTAAAAAAAAAACTTATAGCATGATAAAAACCACTCAGAAGAAAATCAAGTCTTGGGAAGATATTAAAGATGAAAGTGTAAACATTTAATGGCTGATCATGAGTATTGGTGAAGTTCTAGGAGATGTGACCAAATTTGAGCAACTGATTATAAAACAAAAATAGAATTTAGTAAAATTTTACTTCAGCTAGAAATAGAAGAGGAAAAAGTGAAAAAATGTACAATTAAGTGTATGCAAAACTTTAAGAACAGATATCTATGCAACAATTGGAACAGCTATAGGAAAAATATATTAAATTTCAGTCAGTCTGTCAGACACTAAAAGAAAATTGGTACCAAATTTTTTTCAGATGCTATATGGAGGACATTGTATATTGAGGACATTTTCAGATTGTATATTGAGGACAAAGGACATTGAGAAAGCACATAAAACTACAAAGGAAAATGCTGGAACTGTCAAAACATATATGGAACCTTCTTCATATGTGGTGGATTTGTATAAATGCAAAAAGTTATGGGAAAGAAATGGAAGCCAAGAGTATGCTAGTAGGTATTCTGCCTAACAAATTATCAAACATTTTAGAAGAACTATTCAAATACATGGTGACAGTGGCTAGAACTACTTACACAGTAAAATGGAAACCAGGCATCTGTCCACATTTAGAAGAACGGGAAAATAAATTTGCTGAAATAGGCAGTGCAGCTGTATTGCTTTCCCTTTGTTTTAGTTGTAGACCAGATGTCATGATCGAGATGGGGGTGCCACCTGACGCTGCCACCACTCTGGAATTAGGGTCCCTTGGAAAGGCCCAGAGTCCCCTCCAAAGTCCTTGCTTTGGCCAAGAAAATAGGTGCATAGACCAGGCAGAGTAACAAACAAAAAGGTTTATTTTAAACAGGAAAATCAATAAAGGGGAAGTTATAGGCTTCCCAACCCTCCCGCTCTGGCGGGAGACCCCTGAGTTCGCAGCCTCATCTTCCGCTCTTCAAAAATCGGGAAGCGGGGGGTGGAGGGGGGGGAGAACATACCTGTAGGCTTCATGTTATTATAGAGCTCCTGAGCCGTTTGTAAAATGTATGCCCCTTTAAGCCTGGGCAGGAAGCAGGAAGGGCTTGGGAGAATGGCCCCTCCCTTTCTTTTGCTTTCGTTTTCACAGCAAGAGTTCTCCGGAAGAAGATCTGGTTAGTATTTGTGTGTGAGAGAGAGGGAGGGGGCAGGGGATTCCCTGGTTTGGAGGCCCTCCCCCCCCTTTAGAAAGCATGGGGGGGGAGGGAAATGTCTACTGGGCACTCTATTATTCCCTATGGAGAACAATTCCCATAGGGAATAATAGGGAATTCATCCATGGGTATTGGGGGCTCTGGGGGGGTCTATTTTTTGAGGTAGAGGCACCAAATTTTTAGTATAGCATCTAGTGCCTCTCCCCAAAATACCCCCCCCCCCAAGTTTCAAAACGATTGGACCAGAGGGTCCAATTCTATGAGCTCCAAAAGATGGTGCCCCTATCCTTCATTATTTCCTATGGAAGAAAGGCATTTTAAAAGGTGTGCTGTTCCTTTAAATGTGATGGCCAGAACTCCCTTGGAGTTCAATTATGCTTGTCACATCCTTGTTCTTGGCTCCACCCCCAATGTCTCCTGGCTCCACCCCCAAAGTCTCCTGGCTCTGCCCCCAAAGTCCCCAGATTTTTCTTTAATTGGACTTGGCAACCCTAGGAAGTGAACAGATAAGGTGCTTTAAAACTATAGTAACGTGGGTGAAGGAAAATAAACAAAGTCCCTAACGCGACTGAACTTCTGTCCCTTGTCTGTTAGGCCCAGGCCTCGGCCTGCTCACTGTCTCCCTCAGAGTGAGGGTCTTTCTCCTAACAGCAGCTGTCCTGCCTACTCGACTTCTCAGGAGGAAAGAACAGTGTCTGTCTCCTGAAAGAGTTTTTAAACAATTCCCCTCAGAGCCTACTTAGACACTGTTTGGCTGAAACCAGTACCCAAGCATTCTGGGGATTGTATGCTGTCTAGGGTTGCCAATCCCCAGGTGGGGGCAGGGGATCCCCCGGTTTGGAGACCCTCCCCCTGCTTTAGGGTCATCAGAAAGCGGGGGGAAGGGAGGGAAATATCTGCTGGGAACTCTATTATTCCCTATGGAGATTTATTCCCATAGAAAATCATGGAGAATTGATCTGCGGGTATCTGGGGCTCTGGGGGGGGCTGTTTTTGGGGGTAGAGGCACCAAATTTTCAGTATAGCATCTAGTGTCTCTCTCCAAAATACCCCCCAAGTTTCAAAAAGATTGGACCAGGGGGTCCAATTCTATGAGCCCAAAAAGAAGGTGCCCCTATCCTTTATTATTTCCTATGGAAGGAAGGAATTGAAAAGGTGTGCCGTCCCTTTAAATGTGATGGCCAGAACTCCCTTTGGAGTTCAATTATGCTTGTCACAGCCTTGATCTTGGCTCCACCCCAATGTCTCCTGGCTCCACCCCCAAAGTCTCCTGGCTCCACCCCCAAAATCCCCAGATATTTCTTGAATTGGACTTGGCAACCCTAATGCTGTCCCTTTCTACTGAAACACAGACTTCAAAGGCTCCCTAAGTCCACTAGTTCTCACAGCACAGCACAGATCATGACACCAGGGGTGTCAAAGATACAGCCAATGAACTGTACCTGTCCACCGCAGGGTCCCAATCCAGCCTGTCAAGCAACTGGCCCTCTGCAGCTTACTACTTTCTGTTTCTTGCATCACAGCTCCTTTCGCCCAATCTCTCCTATTTCTTGCTTTGCAGAGAAGAGAAAGAAAGCCTTCCTTTGATTGGCTGAGGGAGGGAGAAGGAGGGAAAGAGACAGCCTCCCCTTGATTGGCTGAGGGCACCTCCCTCTCTGGGGAGAGACGGGGAGGAAAAGAGTCAGAGAAAGAAAAAGGAAAAGGAAAAAATGGCATCCTGTGGCTGCAGACCAACGATGTTTTATTCCAGGTATAAGTTTTTATGTGAAAGCACATTTCTTCAGAGAGAGGGGGGAAGGAGAGGGAGGGAAAGAACCAGAAAGAGCAAGCCAGAGTGGGGTGGTGGTGGTGGAAATGGAGTAACCTATTTAAGATCAATAATGTTTTATTCCTGGTGTAAGTTTTGTGTGCAAGTACACTTTTTCTGCAGGGAGTGGGGGGGGGGGGAAGCCAGAAAGAGCAAGGCAGAGAGAGAGAGACACCCCCTCCTTTCCATTTCTTACAGATGGGGGGAAGAAACAAGAGTCCAGCAGCACTTTAATGAACTAACAGATCCAGCACTCATGAGTTCAACACTCCTGGGAATCCACTGGTGCACTTGTATGACCCAGTTCCATGCTGCCAGAGATTAAAAGTATTCTGAGATCTTCTGAAGGAAGGTTTAGAATAAAAATTGTCCACAATAAGACTGTATGTGAGAGAGTGCTACTAAGTACCACAAAGAAACCCATGGCACTCGTGTGGTAAAATTATGACCTGCCACCACTGTAACATGTTCATGTCAGTGTACTATATGAATATGGCAAGAATGAGAAATATTAAGTATATTCAGAATGCATTGAAAATGTGAAAATTAAGGATTCTGAACATGCTAGTTACCATTTAAGTCTGTAATTTAAAACATTCTACTGATA
Source organism: Heteronotia binoei (assembly GCF_032191835.1). Lineage (NCBI taxonomy): Eukaryota > Metazoa > Chordata > Lepidosauria > Squamata > Gekkonidae > Heteronotia > Heteronotia binoei. Next base: position 119,689,798 of record NC_083226.1, on the reverse strand, counting down.
TAAAGAGTGATTACTATGAAATTTTTAAACTCACAGATTTTTATATTGCAGGCTGGTGTACTCAAAATAAATTGTTTTATAAGTTATTCTTTTTAATGTGTAACCAGAGCTTTTGCTCAGTCATTGACTTCAGTATAAGAACAGGTTTTCTCTCAAATACTGAAACAGTATAAGAATACATTTACAGGTGCATTGCAAATGCATACCTTCCCCATTTCCAAAATAAATTTAGGTATATGCAAACAATAATGGGAACAGAGTTCATAATTATTCAATTGGGGAATGCATTCAAAGTAATTAACTGACATTGTTATGCTGTAGTGATATGTCTATTTATTTTCAATGGAAATTCATCCTAATAGAAGGAAAAGTGTGGTACAGTGGTTTGGGTCCAATATGTAAGTCATCCAATCATCTTTTCTTAGAGCACTGTTTGGTACTCACAGATGTGTAGAATCATCAGTTCTTTGACTATAAGCATTCTTCTGGCAAAACAGTTCACCACTTCTGCCTGGGTTGCTGCCATAAAATTCAGGTTGCTTTTACTTCTCTCAGAGACTGATTCATCACCAACATTTGCTCTGCCCCTGCGCTTCTCCCTGTGTTGGCTCAAGCTATGGATTCCTCACTAGTTGCTCCGTGGGCTCCTCTTACATCACAGCTACTTCCTATTACCGCCACAACAACAGGATGTTGGTTTTTTGGAGTTCCAGTTGCCACAACAGGAATGGAAAGGAGTCCCAAAGCAAGAGGTGCTGTGGAGTGACTGGTGGGGAATCGATGGCTTGTGCCAATGCAAGAAGTGTGGGGGCAGAGCAAATGCTGGTGAGGAATCAGTCAGAATCGCTCTTTTGCTCTGGTTGATTCTTTTGTTAGTGCTTGAAGTCACTCATTGGATCCAAAAATTGTAGAACTAGGTTCTTCTATTCAAGGCTTGACTGAGTTAGGACTTAGTAGAACTTGTCCTTAGATAAAGCACCAGCTTGAGTTACTTGATTGAGAATATTCATAACAGACACCAGGCAAATTTCCTCTCCACTGCATTTGGGCTTTATGCCCTCAACTTTCACCAAAATAAGTATCTCCCTTTCTTAATGTTACCACAATTTCTCCTCCTTGATTCATTTTAACATACTAACAATTTTAGATCTACATGTCATGTTTTACAACAGGGGTCCCCAAACCCCAGGCTGCAGACCAGTACTGGTCCATGGCCCATTAGCAACCAGGCCGTGGAGTGAGGCAGAGACCTTCACCTACTCCTTATTTAAAAACTCCCATGGGGGAGCAGGGATGGGATGTGGGCTTGGGGGCAGCCTGGTGCAGCAAAAATCCCAGCATCCCCACCCCCAATGGTCCATGGAAAAATTGTCTTCCACAAAAACGGTCCCTGCTGCTAAAAAGGTTGGGCGCCACTGTTTTACAATACCCCACATGGCCAAAGAATCTGTCCACATGGGCTTCAGGTCTCTGAAACTCTAAAAACATTTTTTCTTCTTATGCAAACGGTATGCTACTTGGAGAGCTCTCCCTTTCTTGTAAATTCCCTCATTCAGATGATTAGCCCATACTTAATCTCAGGGCTTTTTTTGAGCAGGAATGCACTGGACTGCAGTTCCGGCTGGCTTGTGCCAAGGGATGTGGTCTAATACGCAAATGAGTTCCTGCTGACTTTTTTCTATTAAAAAGCCCTGTGTGAAACAATGGTGATATCAGGTTGTGTGGCCTAAAATGCAAATGAGTTCCTGCTGGACTTTTCTACAAAAAAGCCCTGCTTCATCTCTTGTTGGAAATGAAATATGCATCACCTTGGATGTTGCAAAATATATTTGAGTTGCTCTCAAAATTTGGACCATCACATCACCATTAATTCAGCATTAGGAACGGATAATCAAAATGCAAATCGGTGATTTTAACCTATGATATTTTAAAAATATGTACACTTTTTTCTTTTAGATTGAAAAATAAAATTTTGCTCCCTTATATTTTAACTTCTTAATTATCTTTGTCTAAATCCAATGTGCTATACAGACTTTTCTGGAAAACAGTAGTCACAGTTGTAACAAAATCCACACAAAACTTCATTTTAAGAGTAAGATGTTAAAATTTCATGCATACTTCAGAAATTAGGTTGTCAAGTTATTAAGACTGATACCTTAACTTCTGGACCATGTAAGCAGTATTTACATTGTACAGACTTAGCATTTCAGGCTTCCTTACTAGGTATATGCAGCTATACTTTCTCTTTTCTTTTTCCACATATTTTTTTCCTAACTGACATCTATATCTTCCTATAGGCATCCCATGTAATTAATATAATGTGCACAAGAAACAATACTTTTATTAGCATGTTTCCATATTAACTGTAGCATGCCAAATTTATATAATTTCAAACATTTTACATGGGATTTCCTGGCCAGGTAACATGCTAGGGCTAGAGCCTTATGGTGACAACCCCACCCTCTGGAATGCTCTCCCTGAAAACATCAGGGCCCTGCAGGATTTACCATAATTCCACAGGGCCTGCAAGACAGAACTGTTTAAACAGGCTTTTAACATCTAATGGAGGCATCCAGTACTTCACCACCCCACAGCATTAATATCTTAACCCAACCCAAACAGAAATCCAAGGCGCTCAATAACATCCAATAACAACATCACAGTAAACAGTGCTAATCAAGAATTGATAATAACGCCATCTAGGAATTAAAATTGTATACGTTTGAGACGTTTTAATAATTTATTGTGATTTTACTGTATTAATTTAATTTTATGTTGTTTTAATTGTTGTTAACCATCCTGAGCCTATCAGGGAAGGGCTGGATACAAATGTAATAAAATAAAATAAATGCCTCTCTGGATAGATTCTTCATGCTAAATGTCGCATTGATGACAAATCACTGGATTTTATGATGAATAGACTTTTTAGGCATTCTAATAACATAGCACTGAACAACCAACCTGCTGTACCTATATATCCAATCTTGCTGAATGGACAGAACTAAGCTTACTTTTTGGGGGGAAATGGCTGCATGCAAAAATAGCTCCTATAAAGAGAAGCAATAAGCAATTTATTCTCTTACTTCAATCTTTAAGCTAACCATATAAGCTAACCAAATGGGCAGTCTTCGCAGTGGAGGACGGTAAGCAGTGGGTGCCACAGGGCTCAGTACTGGGTCCCATGCTCTTTAACTTGTTCATAAATGATTTGGAGTTGAGAGTAAGCAGTGAAGTGGCCAAGTTTGCGGATGACACTAAATTGTTCAGGGTGGTGAGAACCAGAGAGGATTGTGAGGCACTCCAAAGGGATCTGTTGAGGCTGGGTGAGTGGGCGTCAATGTGGCAGATGAGGTTCAATGTGGCCAAGTGCAAAGTAATGCACATTGGGGCCAAGAATCTCAGCTACAAATACAAGTTGATGGGGTGTGAACTGGCAGAGACTGACCAAGAGAGAGATCTCGAAATCCCGAATAAATAAAATCTTGGGGTCGTGATAGATAACTCACTGAAAATGTCAAGACAGTGTGCAATTGCAATAAAAAAGGCCAACACCATGCTGGAAATTATTAGGAAGGGAATTGAAAACAAATCAGCCAGTATCAAAATGCCCCTGTATAAATTGATGGTGCGATCTCATTTGGAATACTGTGTACAATTCTGGTCACCGCACCTCAAAAAGGATATTATAGCATTGGAAAAAGTGCAGAAAACGGCAACTAGAATGATTAAAGGGTTGGAACAGTTTCCCTATGAAGAAAGGTTAAAACGCTTGGGGCTCTTTAGCTTGGAGAAACGTCGACTGCCGGGTGACATGATAGAGGTTTACAAGATTATGCATGGGATGGAGAAAGTAGAGAAAGAAGTACTTTTCTCCCTTTTTCACAATACAAGAACTTGTGGGCATTTGATGAAATTGAATGCTATAATATCCTTTTTGAGGTGCGGCGACCAGAACTGCACACAGTACTCCAAATGAGACCGCACCATTGATTTATACAGGGGCATTATGATACTGGCTGATTTGTTTTCAATTCCCTTCCTAATAATTCCCAGCATGGCGTTGGCCTTTTTTATTGCAAACGCACACTGTCTTGACGTTTTCAGTGAGTTATCTATCACGACCCCAAGATCTCTCTCTTGGTCAGTCTCTGCCAGTTCACATCCCATCAACTTGTATTTGTAGCCGGGATTCTTGGCCCCAATGTGCATTACTTTGCACTTGGCCACACTGAACCGCATCTGCCATGTTGACGCCCACCCAGCCTCAACAGGTCCCTTTGGAGTTCCTCACAATCCTCTCTGGTTCTCACCACCCTGAACAATTTAGTGTCATCCGCAAACTTGGCCACTTCACTGCTCACTCCCAACTCTAGATCATTTATGAACAAGTTAAAGAGCATGGGACCCAGTACCGAGCCCTGTGGCACCTCACTGCTTACCGTCCTCCACTGCGAAGACTGCCCATTTATACTCACTCTCTGCTTCCTATTACTCAGCCAGTTTTTGATCCACAAGAGGACCTGTCCTTTTACTCCGTGACTCTCAAGCTTTCTAAGGAACCTTTGATGAGGAACTTTATCAAAAGCTTTTTGGAAGTCAAGGTAAACAACATCTATCGGGTCTCCTTTGTCCACATGTTTGTTCACCCCCTCAAAGAAATGTAACAGGTTAGTGAGGCAAGATCTTCCCTTACAGAACCCATGCTGAGTTTTCCTCAATAACTCGTGTTCATCAGTGTGCCTACTCATTCTGTCCTTGATAATGCTTTCTACCAACTTTCCCGGTATTGAAGTCAGACTGACTGGCCTGTAATTTCCCGGATCTCCTCTGGAACCCTTCCAGTCCTCAGGAACGGAGGCAGATTTCAATGAAAGATTACAGATTTTTGTTAGAAGATCCACAAGTTCAACTTTGAGTTCTTTCAGAACTCTTGGATGTATGCCATCCGGACCCGGTGACTTATCAGTTTTTAATTTGTCTATCAGTTGTAGGACCTCCTCTTTTGTCATTTCAATCTGACGCAGGTCTTTCAACACCCCTTCCAAAATTAGTGATTCTGGGGCAGGCAAAAAGTTCTCATCTTCCACAGTGAAGATGGAGGCAAAAAATGCATTCAGCTTCTCAGCCATTTTCCTATCCTCCTTCAGCAATCCTTTGACCCCTTGGTCATCCATGTCACTATTACCTGTAAACAGACAGCTTATAGCATTTGCTGCAAAACAGAAAGTAGATCTGAGAGGCTTAGATGATCTACCTGACAGCTGGTGGCTGGCTGCCAGAAGGATTGCATCAGCCAAGCAGAGTCAGCATGACACAGCAAGTTGCTGATTGGCTGTCCCATGTATAAATGTACAGAGCAACTGTGGTGAGTGTGGGTTTATGGAGTTGGAGTGCAGCGGAGCATATTGTCAGTCAGGAGAGTGAGTTGGTGTAAATAAATGTATGTAGTGGTTTTACAGCTACTGTGTACAGCCTTCATTCTTGCGTCGCTAAGCATCACCCTCTGGGTCTCTCTACGCGCATCGGCAGGGTTATGGGCCCAGCACGCTTCCGCTGCGCCTAGAACCTGAGACCTGAGAGAGAGGTGGTAGAGAAAGGATGCTGACTTGCTCCAGAGGCTGCCTAGGAGGTGAGACCAGCAGTGGCTGAAAGGAGTCTGAGCAGGATGGCTACAGCAGGAGCTACTGTGCTGGTGGATAAGCTCACCACTACCAACTACAACACCTGGTCGCTGAGGTTAGAGCATTTCCTGAAGAAAGAGGGGCTTTGGGACTGTGTGTCAGCTCCTCCTGCTAATCCCACAGCGGCAGAGGCCGTCAAGGATCAAAAAGCTCTAGCCAACATCATCCTAAGTGTTGCAGACGACCAGCTGGTGCATGTCCGTGGGCACCAGAAAGCAAAGGAGGCTTGGGAAGCTCTCAAGGCTGTGTATGTGCAAAAGTCAGCCGGCACGCTGATATCCCTATGGAGGAGGCTCTACAGGAAACGTATGCTGGCCGGGGAGTCGATGAGGGACCACCTCGACGGTATGTCTAATTGTTTCCAAGACCTTGAAGCGAGAGGGAAGGCTGTGGCTGACGAAGATAAGGTGTACATCCTATTAAGCTCTCTGGACGAGAGATATGACATGCTGGTGTTAGCATTTGAAGGGCAGGATGCTGACAAGCTAACTTTGCCTTATGTGACCGGCAAACTCCTGGCTGAAGAGCAGAGGCAGCTGGAAAGCAAGAGAGAGCAGACTCGAGCCAAGGAAGAAGAGAAGCCGAGGTCTGTCGGGGCTGGTTCCAGCTGGCAAGCCAAAGAGGAGGAAAAAGCCTTGCAGGTGCGGAGGAGGCGCTGCTATCGGTGTAATCAGCTCGGACATTTACAAAGATTTTGTCCTCAGCAGCAGCAGAGGAAGAGCCGGCAGCAGTCTTCAAGGACTCCCCAGGTGACTCTGGTAAGAACTGGTCCAGGACTGCAGAGTCAGCCTTGGGTTGTGGATTCTGGGGCTACTCAGATATTCTGCTGCTGTGAAGAAGAGCTGCAAGACTGCAAGCCAGCTGAGCAGAAGACTGTCAGCTTAGCTGATGGGAGACAAGCTAGTGTTCTTTGCCAAGGTGCAGTCTATTTTCCAGGACTTAAACACAGGTTTGAAAATGTATTATGTGTGCCCGAGCTAGAAACTAACTTGTTAAGTGTCTCTGTTCTGGCAAGAGCTGGGTTTACCGTAGTATTTGATAAGCAGGGCTGTGCAATTTTGAAACAAGGTAAACAGCTGGCTAAAGGCACTCTAAAAGCCAATGTGTATGAGCTCATGCAAAATGTGGGGAAAGCTCATACTGTGTGGAATAGGCAGCCACACAACAAGTGCATACACAGGCTGCATAGAAGGCTGGGTCACGCCAGCTACAATACAATAAACAAAACTCTAGAAATATTAGAGGAAGTGAAGGTTGACAAATGCAATGCCTTTTTAGATTGCAATGTATGTAAAGAATCCAAATCAAGGGCAGTTCCATCGACCAGAAGGAGTGTACGTGTGTCGGAGAGACCACTCCAATTAATACATGCCGACCTGGTGGGGCCGTATGCACCCAGTGTTTCTAAAAACAGGTTTGGGTTAATTTTGGTTGATGACCACAGCAGGTTTGCATGGGTATATGCTATTAAGCACAAAAGTGATGTCTGTGCCACCTTCAAATACTGGGCTAGGAGAGTGCAAAAACAGCTAAATGCTAAGATTGCCTCAATACAGACTGACCAGGGGGGTGAGTTCCTGAATAAAGAGTTTGCTAATTATTTGAAGCAAGAAGGCATAGAGCACAGGGTGGCCAATGTTTCCTCTCCGTGGGAGAACGGGGTAGTACTCCAAGGTATTTGCCATGCTTTGTTGCAAGATAGTGATCTCAGGCAGGCATACTGGGGTGAAGCCTTAAAGGCATCCTGTTATATTTCCAACCGTTTGTGGACAGAGGCTATAGACGATATACCCTACAGGGTCCTGTATGGGAGAAAGCCATCTCTAGATCACCTCAGAATATTTGGTTCAAAGGCTTGGGTGAACATCCCTCTGGATAAGAGAAGAAAGGGAGGTCCCAAAGCCAGAAAGCTTGTGTTCATAGGGTACCAAAATGGCATGAAGTCCTGGAGGTTTGTGGACAATAATGATTTAATTAGGCTGAGTAGGTCTGCCTCGTTTTGCGAGGATGAAAACTGGTCAAAGATTCATGCCAATGAAATGCCTGGGGAAAATAAACTGCAACTGTCTTTAAGAAGTGAGGAGGGGCAAAAGCCAGAAAGCTCACTGCAGCAGGAGAAAGGCAGTATGGGCAGTTTGGCAGGCAGCAGTACACAACAGGAGACATCTGAAGCTGTAAAAAGGGAACCGGTCAGAGTCTCTGCAAGAGAAAACAAGGGTGTGCCGCCAAAAAGATATGGTGTTGACACTGATGTGAATTATCTGGGCAAGGGCAACAGTTTGCCAGATGGAAAGCCAAGGGGCTGTGTAAGTGCACCAGAGGTACATGTGGATACTTCCTTCACTAGGGAGGAAAATGGTTATACTTATGTATACGATGACCATCCTAAAGCATATCCCAGTGTGTTGGAGCTGTTGAATGAGATGGGTCTTGGAGAAGAAGGAGACACACGAGCAAAGCCTGAAGTAGAGGCTGTAAGCAATAACTGAATTAAAAAGGGTGCAATGTGCAAATGAATAAATGCTGAAAACAATGCAGTAAAATAAAACAAACTTACTGTTTGAAAATGTAACTAAACTATGTGACTATTGTAAAATTAAACTGGACTGAGATGTAACAATTTCTAAAAAACTGTAAAAATGTGTGAAAAAACCCTGAAATCTGTAACAAATCTGCAAGCAAATGTGATTTGAAATGTAGGTGCACCTTTACACCACAAGGTACGGTAATCTGTGTTAAGAACAAGTCTGGGAAACAAGCCAGCAAAAAGATAAGGCAAGTGCTCAGTCTGGGCAGAGAGCCAACTGAGGAGATATGGTCAGTCTGGGCAGAGTGCCAACTGATAACAATGTGCTTGCAGGTTAATTGGCAAGCGGAGAAAAATGTGTATGTGTCCAGGAAGAATGGAAGTAACTGAACTGTAATGTATATATGGAAAGCTATGTAACCAATGCATTGATGGTAAATTGATCAATATGTGTAAGCAATGTTGTAATGGATGGATGTCAGCACCGCTATAACCTGAGGAGGGGTGTCACTATTACCTGTAAACAGACAGCTTATAGCATGTGCTGCAAAACAGAAAGTAGATCTGAGAGGCTTAGATGATCTACCTGACAGCTGGTGGCTGGCTGCCAGAAGGATTGCATCAGCCAAGCAGAGTCAGCATGACACAGCAAGTTGCTGATTGGCTGTCCCATGTATAAATGTACAGAGCAACTGTGGTGAGTGTGGGTTTATGGAGTTGGAGTGCAGCGGAGCATATTGTCAGTCAGGAGAGTGAGTTGGTGTAAATAAATGTATATAGTGGTTTTACAGCTACTGTGTACAGCCTTCATTCTTGCGTCGCTAAGCATCACCCTCTGGGTCTTTCTACGCGCATCGACAATCCAAGGGCCCCACTGCCTCCCTGGCTGGTTTCCTACTTCTAATATATTTGAAGCAATTTTTATTGTTGGTCTTTATGTTTTTTGCAATATGCTCTTCATAGTCCCTTTTTGCCTGCCTGATCACAGTCTTGCATTTGATTTGCCACAGCCTATGTTCCTTTTTACTAATCTCACTTGGACTGGTTTTCCACCGCTTAAAGGAGTCCTTCTTACCTTTTTCAGCTTCCATTACTTTGTTTGTTAACCATGCAGGCCTTTTCTTATGCCTATTTGTGCCTTTCCTAACTTGTGGTATGTATTTTATCTGAGCTTCTCGGATTATAGTTTTAAATAGTCTCCAAGCTTCCCCAAGGGTTTTGACCATATTTACCTTTCTTTTCAGTTTCCTCCTCACATGCCTCCTCATCTCAGAGAATTTACCCCTTTTAAAGTTAAACGTGGTTTTGGCGGTCTTTTTGGGCAACTTCCTATTTATACAAACGGTGAAATCAATAACATTATGGTCACTGCTCCCAAGTGGCGCAATCACTTTTACATCTCTCACCAAGTCTTGGGCATTACTTAGGACCAAATCCAGGATCACCCCACCCCTGGTAGATTCTGAGACCATCTGCTCCATAGCAAAGTCATTGAGAGCATCAAGAAACTCAATCTCTTTCTCTCGACCAGAACACTTATTGACCCAATCAATCTGCGGATAGTTAAAATCACCTATATCAATCTGCGGGTAGTTAAAATCACATATAAAAATATGGAGCAGAGGTCCATCAGTGACTATTAGCCACAGTGTGTGTGTGTGTGTGTGTGTGTTTAATTTTTTTGGCCACTTTGTGACACAGAGTGTTGGACTGGATGGGCCATTGGCCTGATCCAACATGGCTTCTCTTATGTTCTCATATTTGGTCAATAAAACTGCACGGACTACAAAATACAATGAATAAAATGCCCATAGGTAAGAAATGTAAAATTCTTGCATCATTTCAGCTTATTGATAATGAATTGATGACTACCAGTTTTATTTAGTACATCTGCAAAAAGGATTTAGCAAACTGACTCATAAATATCTGCATTTCTACAGAAATTTACAATTAGATAGCCTGTCATAACCATCAGGAACTTTCCAGTGCACAATGCTAAGAGCTTCTGTGCACTCAGTAGGATTTAGTTTGAGATTCCTCATGCCCTGCAGCACCAAGCTTGCTGAACAGCAGGAGATCCCCTGGAGCAGCTTCCGATGCACCTGAATAAGTTGCAATGGAAACCAGTGAAATCCCATTGCATGAAAGCGGTTAGGCCTGTGAACAAAATCCTTTCAGTTCTAACCAATATATTTAGACTTTATAGTAAATACTTTAAAACAGAGAATATTTTAATGGAGTCTGTGAAGAATTTCATAGCACTACTTTTTTACACATATGATTTCTAATATGCAAATAGCCCTTTATGAGATTATATGCTTATCAGCAGCTACATATTCAACATGAGATTTTAAAACGAAGTAGTTTCATAAATATGTCAATCAAACTTCTACAGTTTTTGGAACATTCTGTACTTTCATATGACTATAACACTACTATGAAGTTTTTGAGGAGGCAAAGAAAGGAGTAGAGAGTAGAAAACATTCAGTTGCATGAGATAAGCCCACCAGTATAAAATGACACATCCCCTCCCCAATGCCAGATCAATAAAATATATCTATCCATACCTTTTAGGTAAAGGGTAATTGCCCTATGTGTTTACAATTTCTTAATTACTTTACTTTGCCAAAACTAAAGGCCATTATAATAATTTGGAGGCTGAATTAAGTTTCAGGAGTAACCTGCAAGTTGTATACTCTAAGTTCCATTTAGCATATTTAATAGATGTAAGAGCTCACAAGTGATGATATAAAGGATAATTTACGCTTGCAATGCATTTTTGTCCAATTAATAGATTGCCTATGTGTTGCATATTTTGCATGACAAAGAGCAGAATATTAAACTGCCATTCATAATGAAAATGCACTTTGCAAATTAGAAGTGCCGAAACAGAAATTTTTCACCCTGTTTAGGAAATAAACAGTCCTTAACCAATTAAACTGCATTGTAATAATTCCATGATTTATTGCAAGTTGTTTAACTTTCAAAACTCGGCTAACCCATATTAAGGTCACAATCCATCATGTCTTGCTTGGAAAGCCAGCAAATAATGGCTGTTGTATTAGCTGCTTTTGATGATAGTATGAAAGAAGTATTAGCACTTGTCAACAAAACTGCTTACAACATAACATTAGCATGCATGGGCTGCTGTACCTATTTATTATTCTGGCAGCTTCACACATATTGTTACAAGCTTATAAAACATTTTGTCGGGTGGAAACTGAATGTACACTGTTTGATTTTCTGATATACTGGCAGCATAAATGTCTGGGCTGACTTAGTTTAGTTTAAGTGTAAATAGAGACACAAATTCTTCAACCTGTTCTCTTATTGATACTGAAAAGTGCTGAATTATTCAGCATCCAACTCTTCTGTTTGTGTCTATCACAGTTATCAATTACCCATCAGTCTACTTGTCAAAACAGAATGGATTAATCTGGTTGAAAACAAGACAAATAAATGGATACTATAACAAGGGTACAGGGTTGCCAAACTGTCAAAGGGAAATCCAGGCAATGACATTTGCCGTCAAGAGAGGGATATCTGGCTTAAGTGAGCAAATGATTCTGCTTTATGAGCCAAGAATGCACTTAGCTTACCGTGAGTAAATTAATCTGCCTACTTTGACTACTAATGCCTTGCCAATACTCATAATATAATAGTTAAAAATAAGTTTATGTTCTGTTGCTCAGTTGTTTTTATGCTCTTACACAGGTAATATGCTTTTAAATCATAAAAAGTGAGTGTCTTAATATGCAATCAGTGTAAATGAAATGAAAATTACTTGGGCCAGTTTGTAGGTTTCAGAGGACAGACATCAAAGCATTATTTTACACAGGTGGAAAATGGGAAGCCAGCCAATCCAACATGGGGCAACTCAAAACTCTTACTTGGCAATTCTCTGAAACTGTACATTACTGCTCAAACATTCTCAGACTAAAGCCATCTAATCTGATTTCTGAAGGGAAAAAATCAGTAATTTGATGACCAAATTTGACAGCGAGATCAGAGTCAAGATATGGATTCATACAAGGGGGTTCTTTCACCAAAATTATATCAAATAATTCTCCAGATAGATTTAGAACAGTCATCCTTTTCTTTGAGACCACAACAGTCAAAGAGGCATGGTAAACCAGCAGGCTATGTACATTTGCATTTGTATGCTACTATTCTACAAAATCGATGTATCTGTTCCACATTTATTTAATGCAGATTATTTTGAACTCTGCATATTTAGCAGTGTCCAGTAGATTACATTTTTTCTACATCAAACTGGGGAAAAATTCCAAGAGCTTCCTTGTGTTCATAGAAGTTCCCATTCAACCAAAAATGAAACCGGTCATTTACCGAACTGTTGAACCAAAATAAATAAACAAATAAAACATCTTGGATGCTAAGTTTATGCTATTGCCAGGGCTTGTTTTGAGCAGGAACACACAGGAACGTAGTTCTGCCTGGCTTGGTGTCAGAGGTGTGGCCTAATATGCAAATAGGTTCCTGCTTTTCTACACAAAAAGCCCTGTGTGAAACAATGGTGATGTCAGTGGGTATGGCCTAATATGCAAACGAGTTCCTGCTGGGCCTTTTCTACCAAAAAAGCCCTGGCTATTGCATTCTTACAATACTTCCTAACATTCCTCTAAACAGGATATAACTGACAATAACAATATAATATCATGGACACAATTAGGGTTGCCAAGTCCAATTCAAGAAATATCTGGGGACTTTGGGGGTGGAGCCAGGAGACTTTGGGGGTGGAGCCAGGAGACATTAGGGGTGGAGCCAAGATCAAGGCTGTGACAAGCAGAATTGAATTCCAAAGGGAGTTCTGGCCATCACATTTAAAGTGACAGCACAACTTTTCAATTCCTTCCTTCCATAGGAAATAATGAAGGATAGGGGCACCTTCTTTTGGGGCTCATAGAATTGGACCCCCTGGTCCAATCTTTTTGAAACTTGGGGGGTACTTTGGGGAGAGGCACTAGATGCTATATTGAAAATTTGGTGCCTCTACCCCAAAAAACAGCCAGAGCCCCAGATACCTGCAGATCAATTCTCTATGATTTTCTATGGGAATAAATCTCCATAGGGAATAATAGAGTTCCCAGCAGACATTTCCCTCCCCTCCCCCCACTTTCTGATGACCCTGAAGCAGGGGGAGGGTCTCCAAATCGGGTGATCCCCTGCCCCCACCTGGGGATTGGCAACCCTAGCCACACCTCCTGATGTCACAATTGTTTTAAACAGGGCCTTTCTGTAGAAAAAGCCCATCATGAACTCATTTGCATATTATGCCTCCCTCCTGACACCTGACACTAAGCCAGCCAGAACTGTGTTCCTGTGCATTCCTGCTTAAAAAAACCCTCCTGAGTATAAATGTTCCCTCTAAGCTGTGGAGTCATGTGAGCAAAAATAGTACTTTGCGAGCTACTGGCATTAAAGTTGTGAGTTACTGCATAAATTAGTTTGCTCTGGGGCCATTTTTCCTGAACTAAGACAAAAATGTGTGAGCTGGAGCAAGCTAGCTCACACTAACTCAGCTTAGAGGGAACACTGGTTAATATACCCAAACTGCAGGTATGTCACAATAAACTGATTTATCCTTGTATGCTTTCCCATTCTAGTAGTTCCAATTAAAGTAAGAGGTGGGAGCGAAACTTCTTTTTGACTATGGGAAATAAGTAGGAGAGATACAGCATCCAGCATCTCACAGAATCCAACTCTTCATCTGAAGGATTTAGTCATATACATTTTTCCTATATTTAGTACTATTCTACAAAGTTTGGGAAGGACACACAGTTCTCAAAAGACATTTCATATAGGCCTATGCTGCTTAAGCCAGAAATGGAAGATTTTATTATCACACTCTACACAACCCAGACATTAAAGAATGGGGTTTGAAGCAGGTGATATCCTCAGTTAGGAACCCTGGTTATGCTAAGCTCATTGGCAACACATTTTTATCCTGAACAGTGATTCAGCATCCATGAGCAATTATAATATGAAACATCACACCTCCGGTTTATCATCTGGCCTGGAAGACAGCCAATTCTACTCAACTACCACCACTGGTACTTTAAAGAGCCAAACCAAGAATAAAAACTAAATATAATAATACAAGGGGATTACAACATTTCAAATATTTTTTTGAATTATTCAAGTAAGAAGAAAGGAGGGGATTCTAGTGCCTTTAGGTATGAATTAATGTTTATAAGCACAGAGGGGGGAAAAGCCAAGTACACAACAGAATAGGTACAGCAAGACTCACTAAATCACACCACAGCTTGAGGAGCTCATGAAAACTCTTCTTGTTTACACAAATCTACCTATAATTTCACTAAAATGTTTGCATGGAGTATGAATGTGAGCTGAGTTCCTAAAAATATACTTTATTCAGTTAAAATATGCCACTTTTTTTAAAAAAAGAGAACAAACCTGCTGTTTTTATACCTTACTTCACATTAAAAATGGCAAAAATAGCTATTAAAATAGTTTCTAGCAATCTTGTGACACTCTATAAAGGAAAAGCTCCTCTACTGTGAATGTGCAACAAGAACTCTGAGGGCACAAAATAGGGCACAGACTATTTTCATATAACTCTTCATTTACATATATGTCAAGCTAAAGTTGCTTATTGCCTATTCTAATGTTAACCCCCCCCCCCGCCCAAATATTAACCAGCAGCTGGCAGAAAACAAACAGCCCTAATCATGCCAGAAAGAAAACATGTTTCCAAATCTAAAACTTAAAATAGCCCTTGGCCTACTATATACAGAAGGAAATATAGGAAGAGAGGCATAGTTAAATTTTAAAAGGCATTGTAGCTTCCAAACAGATCACTATCGTGTAGCACACAGAAAAAACCATAAGAGCTCTGTGTGTGTGTGTGCTTGCTCTCTTCACATACCCCCATCTAATTTCATCAAGAGACAGGCATCTGTGTTCATGGCTGACAGTCACAGATCCCAGGGACGACTGATTCCGCGCTGAGGTGCCGTGGTGAGGGCGACGACTGCGCCGAGGAAGGCGCGGGGAGCCCGGTGGAGGCGAGGAGGGGAAACTTAGGGAGCGGAGGGCGGCGCAGGGAGAGCCACCGCTGAGGAAGCCAGGGAGGCAGGTCATAGCCCCGGGGACTCTGGAACGTCCTGCGGGCGCCGGAGCCGCCACAGACCGAGGCCAGGCAGCCGCGAGCCAGCCGACCCGCCTTCCCTCAGCCTGCGCCTCAACGGCACGGCGCGCTCTCTCGAACAGAGCCTCAGCCACTGCGCATGCGACAGAAACCTGCGCGTGCCGCTTCACACACGCACGCACACCTCTTCCTCAGAACTTCCTTCTGCAGAGTCAGATTCGTTTCTGAATCTGCAGAAGGCGCCGTTTCCCTCCCCTCCCCCACTGCCGTTTTTGGGGGGAGCGGGGGAAGAGACTGGAAAACCTGGGGTCTCCCGCCAGAGCGGGAGGATTGGGACCCCTAGACACAATGATACTATATAGATAAACACAACTATAGCAATGTAAAGAACACTGGTAATGTCACCCAGCTACTGAGACACCCTATGATTACTGTCAGAAAACTAGATATTTCTGGCTTCATATCCTATACACACTCCTGAAAATAAGCCCTAATTAAGAGAATGGTACATTTCCAAGTAAACATGCTTGGATAGCATGTTCCCTAGCAACTCAAACTCCATACTAGAACAAAAGTCCACAAGTAAATAATAGGACTTCCTCTAGCAGATCACCCCTCCCCTTAGTAATTAATTATTTAGATAATAAGGGCCCTGTGGAATCTTTCTCAATTCCGCAGGGCCTGCAAAACTGAATCATTTCAACAGGCCTTCAACACCTAAACCAGGAGAGGACTGCCACCCTACACTGCTGAGGAACTATGATCATTACAGGATCACTACCAGAAAAAAGAAAGATCCCGTCTATACTGAAGTTGACCAGCACCTTAAAATTTATTTTAAATTGTTATTTTATCGTTTTAAATTGTAATTGTAAATGTTTTTGAATTGACTGTCAGCCACCTTGAGTCCACCTGCGGGGAGGGCAGGATATAAGACTAAAGTAATAAATAAATAAATAAATAAATATTGTAGTTACCAAAGTTTTTCTGACTCCTAGGGATGCTATTCTCCAGATGGGACATGGGGATCCCCTGGAATTTCAATTTATCTCTAGATAACAGAGATCAGTCCCCCTGGAGAAAATTGATGGGGTTTTTTGGGGTGGTGGACTTTATGGTATCACGCCTCACTGAAGTCCCTGTTCTCCCCAGGCTCCATCACCAAATCTCCAAGAGTTTCCCAACCTGAATCTGGCTACCTTCCCCCTCCCTCTGCAATCCGCTGCTGGCAATTAGTCTTGCGGAGGTTGATAGTTTTATAAATTCTTCACAGCAATATGTTTTCTATATAAAATGTAACAATTCATTGACAAAGTATGTTCTGGTTTATCTGTTCAAATGAGAAGAAAAATGTGATCTTTGCTGCACATCCCATGTATTGATTATAATATATGAGACAACTATGTATTTACAACACAGAGAAGTAATCCTCAGTAGGTCTGCTCAGAAGCAAATCCAATTTTATTAAATGGGGCTTATTGCAGCCATAGGTTCTAAGGATGACTCTACCAAATTCTGCTGTTTCACAGCAATTTACATTCTATTCTTGTTGAGGATATATGAGGCTCTCACATGCTCAGTTAGACTACATGAAATCTAACTGGCAGCTTTTCAGGGTCTCAACCAGAACTTTTTTCCACCCTTGCTATTTATCTGCAGCTAGTTACCTAAAAACTCAAGACACTAAACCTGAAGCCTCCTTTTTTTAAAAAAAAAATAAATATTTTTATGTTTTATTGACTCTTGTACAATTGACCATTACAACATATGACTGTTGGGATTACAAATAACCCTTCCCCCCCCCAACCCTCCCCATCTTCTCTTAGTCTTTTCCCCTCAGCCAAGGGCACAAAGTCTTAATCTTCCACTGAATGTCCTTCCTTGTTTCTCCTGAGATCCATTCTAAATAAGGGTTCCATCTGGTCTCGATTTCCTTGACTTTATCTTCCCACGTGGAATCCTTGTTGATTGTTGCCACGATGTCAGACTGTATGTAATCAAACAAATAGCTGTGCCAGATTTCTATTGACCATTTACTTTTATCTTTCCACCCCAAAGCGATGACCGCCTTCCCCGCTAGTGTCATTGCCTTGACAAGGTTTTGAGTGGGTCTACTTAGTGCCGGACTTCCTATTGTGCTTAACAACATCATATTAAAGCCAATGGTTAATGGTACGTTGCAGACTTTTCTAATAAATTGAATAATTTCCCCCCAAAAGGGTTTAACCTCTTCACACTCCCACCACATATGTGCAAACCAACCCTTAAATTGTTTGCAATGCCAGCACTTGGAACTCATTCCTGGGAATATATTGGCTATTTGTGCGGGAGTTTTGTACCATTTTGTGAAAAAATTATATTCCAGTTCTTTAAATTTGATTACTTTAATCCCTTCTAGTCCTTCCAAGATTTTCCCAGCCAACCTCTCTGTTAACTGACTCCAAATCTTTTGTAAATGTACTATTATTTTATCTTTATTTGAAATCATTTTTCTGTATAGTAACCCCACTAGACCCTTCCTTTGTTTGGCCATTACTTTATATATCTCTTCCATTGGAGCGTCTAACCAAAGCTCTCCCTTTTCACTGATCTTCTTAACGATCTTATGCAAGCCTGCTATGTTTAACCAGTATTGATTACCTAAATCTTCTGTAATTTCCTGTAAGGGTTTTAGTTTACCACCCCTAAACATATCGTCCACTCTAAAATAGCCTTTGTTTTTAAGCCTTTCCCACCATTTTGTAGCTTGCGTCTCCTTAACAATAGCTTCTAGGGGACTCCACCTTGAAACCTTTCCTAGCCACTGTGGGTACCATTTCATCCAGGTTTCTAATGCTACTCTTCTGGGCCCTATAGCTAATTTTAGATCTTTTGTCAACACTGTGGAAAAAATTCCAAATCTTCCAATACCACTGTTGACTACATTCTCGAAATTAATCCACTTCTGTACCTTATCCTCACTCAGATCTAGTAACGCTCTTAGTTGGAAGGCCTCATAATATTTACTTAAATCTGGGATTCCCCAACCTAATTCTGATTTAAGGTTGTATAGAATTCTCTTGTGAAACCTACAGTTTTTATTATTAAAAATCCACACTTTGATTGCTTTATTCCATTGTTCAATTTGATTTTTCCTCAAACCTAAAGGCAACGTTTGGAATAAATACATTAACTTTGGTATCAAGAACATTTTAAGAGATCTTATTCTAGTTGATATCCCTAGTATTTTATTATTCCATTTATTCATATTTCTCTCTATTTTCTTCCATATTTTACCATAGTTCTCCTTTATCATTTTGTCCATATTTTTTTGCAGGACTATCCCTAGGTATTTAAGTCTCTTGGCTCCCATTCCTATATTCGTAATCCTATTTATTTCCTGTTTTTCCTCTCTATTAACATTAAGGTATAGAATTTCTGATTTTGCCATATTCACTCTGAGCCCTGAACACTTTTCAAAATCATCTAAAATTATCTTAATCTCTTTAACTCCGTCTTTTGGATTAGACATAATTACTATGATATCATCCGCAAATAAATTAATTTTCATTTCTTCATTACCTGACTTATACCCCTCTATTCTCCCCGCATTCCTAATTCGCTCTGCTAGTTGTTCTATAGCTATTATAAATATGAGCAGGGATAGTGGACAGCCTTGTCTTACCCCCCCTTGAATTGGAAACGCTTGTGAGTGGTCAGTGTTGACTCTAACTTTTGCCTTACCTCCGTTGTATATTTCCTGTATAGCGTGTAAGAACCGTTCCTCTAAACCTATCTTCTTTAATATTTGCCACAAGAATTCATGTGAGAGAGTATCAAAGGCTTTATAAACATCCAACTTTAACAGAGCTATTTTTTTCTTTTGGCCATGGTGCAGTACATTTAAAATATTTCTAATGGGATGGGCAATAGATCTACCCTCAATAAAACCGTATTGGTCCCCTTTTATGATTGACGGGATAACTCTCTTAAGTCTATTTGCTAAAACCTTAGCAAAGATCTTATAATCTTGATTTAGTAAACTAATGGGCCTATACGAACCTACTTCTTCTGGGTCTTTCTGGGGCTTTAATATCAAAATTATTTCTGTTTCCTTCCATGAGTAAGGGGCTTTCTTTCCTTCCAAGACTTCGTTAAAGACTACCTGCAATTCGGGTGCTATAATTTCTACCGTTTCTTTATAAAAGTCAGAAGTAAAGCCATCCAGCCCTGGTGATTTACCTTTTTTGAGCGCTTTTATTACTTCTTTTATCTCTTGGAGTGTAATCTCAGCTCCCAGTGAGGCTTTTGCTTCCTCCTCTATGATTAGCTTAGGTGCGTCCCACACCTCCGTTATATTCTTTTTCATATATAATTTTTTATAGAAGTCTTCAAATGCCTTAGTGATTTCCTTAGAGTTTTGAGTTGTATTATTATTAATTTTAATACTTCTAATTGATTGTTTTGCCTTTTTAACTTTCAAATAATTAGCTAACCTTTTTGCTGTGTTAATGCTATTCCTCTGGAAGTTGTTCCTAACCATTATTTCCTTTTTCCACATTGTTGCCATATCTAGGGCCTCCAACTGTTTTTGAATCTCTTTAATTCTAATCTGTAAACTAGGATTACACTTTCCCATTATTTCATTTTGTAACTCCTCCAATTCATTAAGTTTTGTTTGCCTTTTTTATACCATTCTCTTTTTATGTCTTTTTCTTTCCTAACCAAATGGCCCCTTATTACCGCTTTAGCAGCGTCCCATAATATATTAGTTGACACAGTTCCTCTATTTTCCTTAAAATATAATTTTAACTGTGTCATTAGGTATTCCCTATCCTCTTCTTTTGCCATTACCAGGTTGTTATACCTCCAAGGTCTGTTTGTCGAGGGAAGATTTAGTTCTAATTCTATACTTAGAGGGACATGGTCAGAAATCAAAATTGGATGGGTCTTGATCTCTTTAACCACCATATTATTATTTTTTTCCAAAATTATATAATCTAAGCGGGATGCTGTTTTATGTCTACAAGAAATGTGTGTCGGGCTGGGTCTCGTGTCGGTAAACTCATGAGCGTCCTTCAAGCCCCAATCTCTTAGCTTAATACTATTGTTCTTGGTTATGTCCGTATTTAAATCGCCCACTACAATTAGTTCGCCCTCTGAAAACTGTTGTATCTTCTTAAAAACCAAGTTTAAGAATTTCCTTTGTCTTTTATTTGGTGCATAAACATTTACTATAGTGATTTTTATGGCTTCCAGCTTAAACTTAACTAACAGGTATCTACCTTCCTTATCTACTAATTTTTCAATGTTCTCCACCTTAATATCCTTACGAATCAATGTAGCCACACCTCTAGCTTTGGAAGACCCTCTTGCTTCTGCTAAAACCTGCCACCTCAAATCTTTTATCAATGGTTTTCTATTATTTATTTTTTTGTGAGTTTCCTGTAGGCACAACAGATCTATTCTTTGTTCTTTAGCCATTTTAATTACTCTGAATCTCTTAAGATTTGATGTTAGACCATTCACATTCAGTGAAAGGACTTTTAAAGATCTATCCATTCTCTTTATTTGTAACAAACTTGGGCCCTATTGGCTAAGGGTATTTTACTATACTTCTTACTAAAAACCCACCCCCCATTCCCTTCCCCTGTGGCACAGACAACTTTCTGGATGAGACAATCATCCTGTCTTCCACCTTCCAGGGGGTACACACCCCGCCCTCCCCTTCTAGCTTCTAGCTAAATTTAGCTCAAAATGTTTTATACTTCCCTTTAGTAGTCCGTTCTTGGCCTTTTCTCTTGTCTACTTGAGCTTCCTTCTCCCGGGTCCACGTCGAGATCCACTGTTTCTTCTTCTTCTTCCTCTCTCGGGTCTCTCAGGTCATCTGTGGCGATGCCCAGGCGAGTGAGGAGATCTCTTGCTTCCTTAGGGTTGCAGGCCACCAGCCTTTTTTCATCTTTGAAAATAATTATTGAGGAGGGGTACCCCCAAGATAATTTAATCTTATTGTCATATAATTTTTGCCCAAAGAGTCTCATTAGCCTTCTCTTTCTGATGGTTTCCTGACAGAAGTCTTCTCTCACCCAAACTTTCCTTCCTCTAAAAGAAAGGTCTTTCTTTTTTTTCAAAGTCTTGAAAACTATCTGCTGAGTCTTTTCCCTTGAAAATTTAATTATGACTTCCCTTGGGGCACCACCGTCTTGTCTCCTTTGCAGTCTATGAGCTCTCTCAATATCCTGAGATTGCAGAGTAACTCCTTGCTCACCCATCCAGTCTATAAGAGTTCCTTCCAGCAGTTTATTATTTATTTCCTCTGAAATTCCACCCAGGATCAAATTCGCTCTTCTGTTACGGTCAGAGAGCTCTGTAAGCTGCGAGTTCAGCTGGAGTATTTTCTGTTTGTTAGATAAGGCAAGCTCATTAGCCGAAATAGCGATGTTCCTTGTGTCCTTGAGCTCTGCAGTCAACTCTGAAACTGATTTAATTTCAGATCTTATCTGGTCCTGGGATGACATTAAAGCCTGGAAAGCAGTAATTTGCTCTGATAATTCTTTAATTGTCTTAGCCATGTTGTTTTTTTCTGGAGTTACGCGCGACCACTGAGTAATGAACCTGGGCGTTGCCTCGTTAATTTGATAGTAAAAGTTGTTATCTTACCCTCTGGGACCCCAGAAGGAATTCTTATGTTCTTCAGACCTTTGAAAGTAAGCTCCTTCTTCAAATAGTGTTGCCAAAAGGCTATTTACATTCTTTTGAGCTATTTAAAATTCCAATCCGAAGGGGAGGACGAGCAAACAGCCGGCTTCCTTAGCGCATGCGTACAGACCCCCAACCTGAAGCCTCCTTAGCAGCATGTGTGTTCCATAACTCCACCAAAAATATAGAATTATTCCAAGTACCGTATTTTTCGGACCATAAGACGCACTCCCCCCCCAAAAAAAGTGGGGGGGAAGTGTGATCCGCTGCCTCCGATCCGGTGCTTCCCCCGCGCCTCCCTGCCTGGCTCCATCTTCTTGCAGCAAGCGCTGGGATCGCTCCATGTGGCCCCACCGCAAACCCAGCGCTTCGCGAGGGCCAGCTGCGGAGGGGGCAGCGTGCTTCCTCCTTGCCTGTGTGCCTGGCTCCACCTCTGATGCTTAAAGCAAGCGCTGGGATCGCTCCCGCCGCCCTCCGATCCCAGCGCTTGCTTTAAGCATCACAGATGAAGCCAGGCACACAGGCAAGGAGGAAGCACCCACCCCCTCCGCAAACCCAGCGCTTCGCGAGCACCGGCTGTGGAGAGGGCAGCATGCTTCCTCCTTGTCTGTCTGCCTGGCTCCACCTCTGATGCTTAAAGCAAGTGCTGGGATCGGAGGGCGGAGGGAGTGATCCCAGCGCTTGCTTTAAGCATCAGAGGTGGAGCCAGGCACACAGGCAAGGAGGAAGCACGCTGCCCCCTTCGCAGCTGGCGCTCACGAAGTGCTGGGATTGCGGTGGGGCCACGTGGAGTGATCCTAGCGCTTGCTGCAAGAAGATGGAGCCAGGCAGGGAGGCGCGGGGGAAGCGCCGGATCGAAGGCAGAGGCAGCGGATCGCTCCCCAGGAGGAAGGTGCATCCTATCGTCCAGAGCGCCTTATGGTGCAAAAAATACGGTAATGGTCACCTTCTGTAACTTCTGAAAACCACTGATGTTCTTAACATTTACCAGTTTGCCACTATGGAGTAAAAGGAAGTTTCATGGGAAATAAAACCAGGCAGCCTGGAATTGTAACAAAGTCAGGCATTCTTCTGTTGTGTATCATTCAAATGCAGTATACTTCATTTTCCAGTACAATCTTAAACAAACAATATATATATATATTTATTTATTTATTTATTTATTTATTTCATTTATATCCCGCCCTCCCCCACCTTGGCAGGCTCAGAGCGGCTAACAACATTCCATAAAAACATACAGTAATAAATAAAACCTTAGATTTACAATATAGAACAATAAGACATTAAAACATTAAATTAAAACCAATCCAATAAATACAGTTATACTGCGGTATAGATCTTTAGACCGCATTGGCGGATCCTTGATTACCGTTTTTCTTAGCAGTCCGAATATGCTAATTTAAAAAGAGTGGTCTTGCAGGCCCTGCGGAACTGTTCAAGGTTCCGCAGGGCCCGCACTTCCTCGGGGAGTCGGATCCATAGGGTAGGGGCCGCGATCGAAAAGGCCCGTGCTCTGGTACTCTGATATTTAATTTCCTTCGGCCCAGGGATAGTCATTAGGTTTTTCCCCGTGGACCTCAGTGCTCTCTGGGGTTCATATGGGGAAAGACGGTCCCTCAGATAGACAGGTCCTCGGCCATATAAGGCTTTAAAGGTAACGACCAACACTTTGTACTGGACCCGGTATATAATCGTTTCGGGAGTCCCAACAACAGCCTGGCCGCCGCGTTCTGCACTAGCTGCAATCTCTGGGTCCGGCACAGAGGTAACCCCAAGTAGAGGGCATTACAGTAGTCTAGTCTTGAGGTGACCGTTGCGTGGATCACTGTTGCGAGGTCCCGGCGCTCAAGGAAAGGGGCCAACTGCCTTGCCCGCTTCAGATGGAAGAATGCTGACTTGGCAGTGGCTGCTATCTGGGCAATATATCTGCAGTTGATATAGACTTCTTCACTTTACAGTAATATATCAATACAATCATCCCCTCAACTTGATGAGCAATTATTTGAATTGATCCCAAGATTCAAATATTTGCTTGAGATAAATTGATCACAGTAGCTGTTCAAACAACCTATTTACTCTATTCTTTATTTCAGTTTCTACTAAATTTCCATTGGGGGAGAGCACAGACAACTTCTGTTTCTTGTATTTTGACATTATATTAGAAAAATTCCCCTAGCCTTTTCCACGTTACGAGGTAAATTTTTACTTTTTAAAACCTTTTAGTTTTTCACTTCCAGAAGCACTGGCAGAATGCCTTGGCCATGCTATTCACAGTATGAAAAGCAAATTGCTAGGAATTTGAGGGAAAACTGTAAATGAAGCAATTTAGGAATGTTGTTCTAATTATATTCTATTGTCCAGGAACTACAAAGCATCCAGAAAGCTACTCTAGTTTTCTTCATGGAAACTCCCTGAGTGCACCGGAAGTCCTAGAAGAGAATGCTCTTAGTTACATTTACATGTGCATTTGCACATTCATGTGAATAGTAATTCGTATACTGCTATAACAAAATGCACTTTAGGTAATCTGCAATCTCGCTTGGCCCACGTCTTACCCAGCCCTCTCTCCCACTTCAAAGGGAGCTGGCTGGGCAGCGGCCACCTGTATCCTTCTTCCTTCACCCCAATTCGGTGCAAAGGAAGGACACAGCCACTGCCCAGCCCTCTCCCCCACTTCAAAGGGAGCTAGCTGGGCACCATTGCAATGATGTCACAATCACAATGATGAGTAGCGTGTGTGTGTGTGCTGAGGCTGGCCTCATTAGTTGTTATAACTGCTAAATGTGATAATTTCTGAGATCTAGTGGAGCTTAGATATTTTTGTACCTTAAGTTAAATCAAAATATAACACCCCCTTCATGTGGTGAAATCTAAGGTTATAGTATTCATCAAAAGGAAAAAGATGGAAATCTTCAAATGGGATATAGCAGGTCAACCAATGGAAAAAGTCAATCAGTTCAAATAACTGGGAATTCACATTGAAGGACCCCTTATATGGAAAATACACTTGGATCTAGCAAGGAATACAGACTTGAAAGTAGAGAGAACTATTGTAAAATATTTCTAGTCATTGGGAGGTGAATTTGTTCCCTCAGCCTTTAAAGGTATTTAATGCTAAGGATCTAAACCAATTCCTGCATGGTGCAGAAATCTGGATTCAGGCTGCTCCTGAAAAAAATGAATTTCATTCAGTACAACTTTTTTTTACATTTGTTGACTACTCCCAGTTGTGTCTTGGGCATAGCAATGAGAGCCGAACTAGGTGAATTATCAATGGAAGCCAAGGCTTGGATAAAAGCATTTTTCTTCAAAGTAAAGGTTTTAAAATCTGTGGAAGGATCTACTCTACATGGGCTTATCTAGGCAGATAAACATTTATAGCCAATGGGATCAAATACTGAAAAAGAAAATGAAATGCCTAGGATTAATAAATTATATGATTAAGAATACAGAAACTAAAGGCATTATAAGACAAATTAAAAAGTGTGTAAGGAAGTTAGATGTTACAAGAAGTATGTTGTTAGGGCATGCATAGTATGTTCAACATTCCATTTGGGAATCGCCCTCCCAATGAAACTGTCAACATATTTTTATCAATTGACAGTCCCAAAGCTAAGAGCTTTAACTTTGACATGAACGAATGCTCTTCCCTTGGCAGTTTTGGAGGGCAGATATAATAGGGTATCATACTCTAAAAGAACATGCAGATGCTCATATGATAAAATCAAAACAATGTAACTTATGATTATGGAATGCCCTATATTCAAATATAAGAGAATTAATACTGAGTAAGGGCTTTTAAAACATTTTATGATTATAACTTCTGCTTAAGGCAATAGTCATATGAGTAGTGATGATAAATAGATAGATAGATAGATAGATAGATAGATAGATAGATAGATAGATAGATAGATAGATAGATAGATAGATAGATAGATAGATAGATAGATAGATAGATAGATAGATGACAGAACGAACACCCTTCTCTCTAGTTCAAGGACTTTTTTCAACGTGAAAATTGGAGATAGGAAACTGTGCCCCTCTTTGGAATGAGTTGCTTTAAGTAATAACTTCTCATTGTCCTGGTAGGGTAACACAAACATCCCACTCCGCTCTCTCAAAATGAGACTTTCAGTGTGGCTTGCAGCTTTCATATCTTGTTAAGTTATGCAAGTAAGATTGTCTTGCATCCTACCCTATGATCTTACTTGACAATGTAACAGGAACAGACTATCATTTTACTTTAAAACTGTTTATCTGTAACAATGGAGATACAAATTACTGATGGGTAATAATGTTAACTTCTGGATGAACTGCACTGGTGAATATGTCTCTGTCAATTATGGCAAACCAACCCAACCCCACAAAAATAAATGGATAAAATCCATTGAACAGTATCTTTCTAGTCTTTAATTATGTCAAAAAGAATTGCTCATGGCAGCATAGTAATTTTTGGTTATCCATTATGTAACAAGTCTGCCAAAAATATTAATGTTTACAAAAGGTGCAGCAAGGTTAACTCATGTCAGTACAATCCATTTCTTGAATGAAAATTATATGTTAGATTCACTAATTGTATAAGTGCTGGATTTATTTCTGAAATTATCCAAATGCCTATTAGTGCAATGTGAAGTAATGGGGAAAGATTAACACGAACAGAAGTCCACTATAAGGTGTCACTTTTTTGTCTTTTACCTATTGCTTGTAGTCAGTGAAACTGAATCCTTGATTTTAGAATTGCTCCTCTTCCTTTTGACAGGTTATCATCCCCAAACATGTTTTTATACATAGACTCAGCAATCCATGATATAGATCAGTATTGTACATGAGCATGCACATTATCTCCTTATTCCATGGCAGCACCACTTTCAACAGAGATATTAGGTGTCAAACAGATGAGCTTTCTTCAAGTAAAATTCCATGTCCAAGATTCCCCACCCCCTCCCCCCGGCCATATTCAGCTCAGTGAATATCAGATGTCAGCATGTGGTTTGGGCAACCCTCTCCACACTGATGGTTATGAACTCCAGGCCACTTCACAGTCATCCAACTTTGAATTGAATCTGCCAGTGCTTCAAGATCTTAACATTTATGTTGTAAGAATCTTCAGTAAGTGTATTTAGGAAATTAGCTTTGTTGTTTTCATGTGCTTTGAACCCTCACTGGAACACTGTACTGTTTTTAAACTTATTCTTTAATTCTTTTCTGTGAGTTAACTGGTCCCAACACAGGGTAATTTCAATTATCGTACCAGAGAGTGTCTTGTTTCAGGGTCTTCGGTTTGAGACAGGTGAAGAATTCACTCAGAACAAGGCGGGGTAGCCTTAACATTAGGACACAGCAAAATTGGTATTAAGCACTTGTGCGCAGGGCTTTTATTTGTACTCCTTTGCATATTAGACTACACTCCCCTGATAAGAACATAAGAGAAGCCATGTTGGATCAGGCCAATGGCCTATCCAGTCCAACACTCTGTTTCACATAGTGGCCAAAAAACACCCAAGTGCCATAAGGAGGTTCACAAGTGGGGCTAGAAGCCCTTCCACTTTGCCCCCCCCCACAAAACACCAAGAATACAGAGCATCACTGCCCCAGACAGTTCCAACAATATGCTGTGGCTAATAGCCACTGATGGACCTCTGCTCCATATTTTTATCCAATCCTCTCTTGAAGCTGGCTATGCTCAGCAATTTAATTGAATGCCCACAAGTTATAATTCCCAGCATGGCGTTGGCCTTTTTTATTGCAATCGCACACTGTCTTGACATTTTCAGTGTTATCTACCACGACCTCAAGATCTCTCTCTTGGTCAGTCTCTGCCAGTTCACATCCCATCAACTTGTATTTGTAGCTGGGATTTTTGGCCCCAATGTGCATTACTTTGCACTTGGCCACAATGAACCTCATCTGCCACATTGATGCCCACTCACCCAGCCTCAACAGATCCCTTTGGAGTGCCCCACAATCCTCACTGGTTCTCACCACCCTGAACAATTTAGTGTCATCTGCAAACTTAGCCACTTCACTGCTTACTCCCAACTCCAAATAATTAATGAACAAGTTAAATAGCATGGGACCCAGTACTAAGCCCTGTGGCACCCCACTGCTTACTGTATTCCACTGCGAATATTGCCCATTTATAGTCACTCTCTGTTTCCTATTAATGCAGCCAATCCTCCAAGAGTTTACAGGGCTACATCAGGGCTGATTGGCTACATCGAGGGGTGTGTGTGTGTAACCTAATATGCAAACCTAATATGCTTGTGTCCATAAACTTGTTTGGAACACCAGTATAACATCACCGCCCTTGCACAGCAAGTTGTGCAGTGTAGTCCTAAGCATTTTTACTCACTATGTTCAGTGGGACAGCTTGTACTTAATTTTTTTAGTTTATTGTACTTCTTTCCTACTCTCTACTGATGTACTTGAAGTGGCTGACAAAACTTAGAAACAAACAATATAATAATATAATGATAATGAAACAGCAATAACAACAGCAACAAAACAGCTAGTTTAAAGTTCAGTAGCTCATTGGAAACTATCAAGATTTTTTGAATATAAGCTTTCAAGCTCCCTTTTACCGCAGACCAACACAGCTACCTTCTGAAACTAGCAGCAGCACAAAACAATATAACTATGAAACATCTGTCAATACAGCAAATAATAAAGCAGACAACAAAATCTAGCCATATATACAAAAGTCTCATAAAAGTAAACTAAACAGAGCTAATCATTATCAGTACAAACCACTACAACAGTTGGCTCCAGCAATAAAACCTCAAGATGTTAAGTTCAGCCTCCAGTAAAGGTTCACTGAAATAAAACAGTCTTATCAATCTTCAAGAAAAAAGGGATCTGATCTGACCAAGCATTTAGAGGCAGAAAGAACCAACACTATGGAGCCATTGCTGAAAAGACCCTATTCTGCACACTCATCACCCTCACAGTATTTAGACAATACTGTGCATTTACATATAGATGGCTCATGGCTGTTAGTTGTAATTTCAGTCACATTAATACAAATGATGGTAGTCCTTCAGATTTTCTATCTAGTACAAGTATACTAGCACTTTAAATGAGCCTGGAAACAAACTGGCAGTCAGTGTAATTTATATAAAGGCAGGTTGCTTACCTGTAACTGTAGATCTTTGAGTGGTCATCTGTGCATTCACACTCATGGGATAGAGCGCCTGCTCCGATCCCCGAATCGGTACCTAAAAAGCCCGGGATTTTTTCACGCTCGGCACCAATGGACATGCGCAGGCGTACCAGTGCGCAGGCGTACCAGTGCGCATGCTTGCCACGCCAGCGTGAGGATCCCACCAGTTCCTTCCTGACCACTGGAAGCCCCTACTGGAGGGAGACCGTCAGCAGTGGGGAAGGAAGGCGGGTAGTGTGAATGCACAGATGACCACTTGAAGATTTACAGTTATAGGTAAGCAACTTGTCTATCTTCTTTGTGGTCTCTGTGCTTCACACTCATGGGAGATTAGCAAGCAAGACATACCTGGAGGCGGGAAGACGGTCAACCAGAAGAAACAGCTTGCAGCACCGCAGATCCCAGACGAGTCCTCTGCTGAGCATGCACATCCAGCATGTAGTGCTTCATAAAGGCATGCGGAGAGGACCAGATGGCAGCCTTGCAAACATCCATCAGAGAAACACCTTTCAGGAATGCCTCCGACGTCGCCATCACTCTTGTAGAGTGACCGCGAATAGGCCCAGGCAACGGCTTCTTTGCCAACAAATAACACAGTTTAATAGTCTCAGTGAGCCATTTTGACAGTGAGCCATTTTAACTTAGGAGCAGCATAAGAAACAAAAAGATGCTGGTCCTTACAAAAACTCTTGGAGCAACTCAAAACAATAAAGCACGCTTAACTTCTAAAGCATTCAACCTACGTTCCTCCTCCGAGGAAGGTGTAGGATAAAATGTGGGCAACCAAACTTCTAGGTTAAGGTGAAACTGAGAAACCACCTTGGGGAGAAAAGAAATATCAGGAGCTAACGACACTCCAGACTCCTGAAAAACTAGATATGGGTAGTCACAACGCATAGCCGTGAGATCCCCTGCACGGTGTGCTGATGTGATGGCTACCAAAAAAGCAGTCTTCCAAGATAGAAGCTGTACCGAACATGTGGCCATTGGCTCAAAAGGATGCCGAGTCAGCCTGTCCAACACTAGAGTCAAATCCCATAACTGTGGGGGTGATCTCGATGGAGGATGAAGCCTAAGCAAACCCTTCAAAAACCTCTTAGAATGAGGGTGTGTAAAAATGGAATGTCCCTCGACTGGTTCATGGAACGCAGATATTGCTGCCAGATAAACTTTAATGGAAGAAAAAACAAGACCAGCATCCACCAGAGATAACAAAAACTCAAAAATCACTGGCAGTCCCACCCTCTGGGGTGAAACTGTAGGGTCAACTAAAAACTGAAGAAACTTCCGCCACTTCCTATCATAGGAAGCACGGGTTGACAGCTTCCTGCTATTCAGGAAAACATGTTGGACTCTGCTGGAGAACTCACAGGGTCGATGAACCATGCTGTCAGCTTCAGGTGGGGCATGTTGTGATGGAATACATGACCATCCTGAGCTGACAGAAGGTCCGGTTCCGAAGGAAACTGATAGAAGACCCCCCTCGCCAGTTGGAGCAAGATCGGAAACCAGTTCTGCCGAGGCCACCACGGAGTCACCAGAATGCAGCATGGTCTCTCTCTTGCGATCTTGTTGACCACCCTTGTCAATAATGGAAGAGGTGGGAACAGATATAGGAACCGACCTTCCCACGGGAACAGCAGATCGTCTCCCAACGATTCTGGATCCGAGCCCCCTCTGGAGCAAAACAGAGGACACTTCCGGTTCTCGGCTGTGGCAAACACATCCACCTGAAGATATCCCCAGAGCGGAAACACTGGTTGAAGGAAGCGCCACTGTATCTCCCACTCGTGCGGGGAGGCCGCACCCCTGCTAAGGGAGTCTGCTTGCAGGTTGAGCACCCCTGGGAGGTGCACAGCCTTCACAAAGATGTTGTGATCCAGGCACTCCGACAACTGTTTCAGTGCCAGTGCACAGAGCCGTCGAGAAACTGTCCCTCCCTGTCTGTTGATGTAACATAGGGCAGTAGTATTGTCCGTTAGCAGAGCAACAACCTTCCCCGCCACCATGGGGCGGAAGGATCGAAGAGCAAAGTGAACTGCCAGCAGTTCCAGGTAATTTATACGGCAGTGAGTCAATTTCAAAGGCCAAGCCCCCCCCCCCCCAACACAGAGCGTCCATGTGGGCCCCCCAACCCCACAAAGACACATCTGTTGTGATCGTCACTGTTGGCACAGGTAGGTGGAAGGGAGCTCCCTGACAAATGTTGTCCTTTGATTTCCACCACTGCAGTGTTTGAAGTGTCACAGGTGGAATTACAAACCTCTTTCGAGGTGAGTCCCTTAACGGTCGAAACTGACGAAGAAACTAAAGTTGTAGGCCTCTCATCCTCAGCTTCGCAAAGAGAAGGAAGCTTGTAGTCACCACCATCAGCCCCCACATCCGCTGCAGCTGTTGTGCCATGCCCCACTTTCGACTCTGCAGAAGTTCGACAAGGTTGATAATGTCCATCGCTCTCTGCTGAGGCAGAAAGGCGCGATGAAGATTCGTATCCAGCAAAGCCCCTATGAACTGAACTGTCCGTGATGGAGTAAGGTGTGATTTTTCCAAATTGACCGGCAGACCCAAGGTGTGAAGAAGACGAAGAGTGGTGGCAATATGGTCTGACAAACTCTCCTTTGACTCTGCCACAAGGAGCCAATCATCGATGTATGGAAAGACGACTATCCCTTGAAGCTGAAGGTGAGCAGCCACAACGCTCATCATCTTCGTGAACACCCGAGGTGCAGTGGACAGGCCGAACGGAAGGACCTTGAACTGGAAGTGTTGAGAACCTACTGCAAACCGAAGGAAACGTCTAAACGCAGGATGGATGCTGACGTGAATGTAGGCATCCTTGAGGTCCAGCGTTGCCATCCAGTCCCCTTGGTTGATGAGGGGAAGAATTGTTTGCAGAGTGGACATTCTGAACTTTTGGTACAGAATAAACTTGTTCAGATTCCGAAGGTCCATGATTGGTCTCAGACCCCAGTCCCGCTTGAGAACCAGGAAGTAACGAGAGTAGAAGCCTCCCATCCTGGCCTCCACCAAGATGCGTTCTATGGCTTGTTTCTGTAGAAGGTTGGTCACCTCCGCCAGCAGAGGTGGGGAAGGAGGTGTGGTTATTACCACAGATTGGTTCAGAATCTGAGCAAAGTCTATTTTGTAGCTTTCCGCGACGATGGAAAGTGCCCACCTGTCCGTAGAGATGGACTTCCAGGCCGACAGGAATGGGCGGAGGCGGATAGATGACAAAGAAGTGGGGACAGTGACGCGTGCTACCAGAAAGTCAAAGGCCCTGCTTTTGAGGGCGAGCGCCCTTGGACTTGCCGGTGGTCTGTGCTGAAGCTTAGCAGTTTCTGTTATTCCCCCTGTATGGGGACCTGCTCTCAGGTTGGGCAGAGCAAGGTCTCCACTGCTGTTCCGGGGAGAACTTTTGATATGATTTCTTGGACCAAGGTTTGTGCCACTGTTTTGGTTTTGCAGCTCTGGAAGACGCCGGGACACCCAGGTTCCTGGAAGTTTTTACGCTTTTATCCATTTCCTGGAGAGCATTGTCAGTGGTCAAGCTGAAGAGGCCTTCACCTTCGAAGGGCAGATCTTCAATGAAGGCCCTGGTGTCTTGCTGGAGGGCCGTTGACCTGAGCCAGGAGTGGCAGCGGAGGCAGACGGCAGACATGATGGTTTTCGCTGAGACGTCCACCATATGCTTTGCTGCAGCCAGTTGTTGCTTGGCTACAGCAAAGCCTTCCCTCTACAACTTCCTTGCAGCAGACCTCTTCTCCTCACTCAGGGAAGACAGGTGAATTGTTCCCACACTGAGTATTGGTATCTAGCCATTCACGCAGCATAATTAGATACCTTTACTCCCAGCGCTCCAGCAAAGTAAAACTTCCTCCCAACATTGTCCAGCTTCTTTCCCTCCTTATCTGGTGGAGAGGAGTGCGTCATGTGGGCCTTTGACGAGGAGGAAACGACCACCGAATTGGGCTTTGGAGGCGTGAAGAGAAATTCAGCACCGGCCTCTTAGACGCGGTACATATGGTCCAACTTTCTTAATGACACAGGTGTAGAAGCAGACTTCGCCCAGGGCTTCTTCACCACCTGTAAGATGACCTTCGTAACAGGCAGAGCAACCGCTGTAGACGTATCCCGCTGCATGATGTCGAATACAGTGTGGTCTACAACGGGTTGCGGTTGTGTCACCGGGAGAGAGAGGGAGCCATCCTCTTCACCAGGTCTCCATACGACTTCAGATCCTCCGATGGTGAAATAGGAAGATCCTCAGCAGTATGAGACACTGACGATGGTTCCAAAGCCCTGTCCAGATCGTCGGTACCGACCTCAGAATCCGACGATGAAGACTCTCTCCTCAAGGAATGTTCCGAGAGCACCGGCATTGACTCTCTGATGGGTGACCGGATCGACACCAACGACCTAGGTTGGACTTCCTCCACCACCACACCGCGTCTTTTGAGTGGAACGGACATCGATGCCGAGGGACACCACCTAGAGTGCTGAGAAAGTCTCGACATATGGGATGCCTCGGATTGCTGGTCCCAATCTGCAAACTCACGAGGGAGGTACCATTGGTAGGGCAGGTATGGATAGGCGTAGGGAGGCTACTGGCGCTGCTCCCATGGTGGAAGTGGTGGGAAGCGACAAGCTACGGTAGTTGGTTCCAGCTCTCTCCAACCCCTCGCCTGATCCAGCGGTGCCGACAGCTCTATTGGTGCCGACACCTCCACCTCCAAGACAGAGTCACTCTCACTCCGATGCCTCGACCCTGAGAAGTGGGAGCACTGAGTAAGGTCGATCTCTTGCTCCGATGCCGATAGACGCAACTGCTGCAAAGCACTGCCTCTCGACACCAAAGGGCTACGATGTGGGGATGCCAAGATCTTCCTCAGTGGAGCAGTCGACATTAATGTTGAAGCGTCGTGAGAGGGGAAGGAGCGCGGGACAATCTCTTCTTCCGCTTCTCCTTGGATTTCACCTTCTTCGGTGTGGATAATCGGGTCCCCAAGTCATCCCGATGCTTCTTAGCTGGGGTATCCACTGACCCTTCAGAAGGTCACTTTGTGGAACGCCCGCGCTCGACCAGCATCTTGGTCCTGATCAGCAATGTATCGGCCGATGTGACCGTCGGGGCCACGGCCTCTCCCATCGATACCGACGGGCCCGATACCATCTTTTGAGGACAAAGTACTGACTCAACCAACGCGGCCAAACCCCTCACAGCTCGATTCTTGAGAGTTTGTTTAGAAAAACTCAGGCAGTGCGAGCAAGAATCAACGCGATGTCCCTCGCCCAAACAGAGAAGACAGAGGGAATGGCCGTTGGGGGGGGGGCAATCTTCTTCCCACAGGAGAGGCACCTCTTAAAAAAACCCCAACATCTTTCCATAGACGCCAAGGAAAAAACCCACCCATGAAAGTCTCTGAGGGGAAAAACGTGAGAAAACTGGGCCCCAAAGGGCAAGTCCAACAAAAAAAATTTTTTTTTAAACAACACTAACTAACAACTAACTAACTAACTACACTAAGAAAATAACAAACGGGCTATATACAACAAGAAAGGCAATCCTAAGATTACTTTACCGACCGGGGACATGAAAAGAGATCCTCTCAGCGCAGCGATCAGAAAGGAACTGGTGGGATCCTCACGCTGGTGCTGGCGAGCAAGCGCACTGGGACGCCTGCGCATGCCCATTGGTGCCGAGTGCGAAAAAAATCCTGGGCTTTTTAGGTACCGATTCGGGGATCGGTGCAGGCGCTCTATCCCATGCGTGTGAAGCACAGAGACCACAAAGAAGATCACTGCATTCTGTTTCTGAACTGTTTTCAAAGGCAGGCAACTGTACATCATGTTATCGTCAATCTACGTATCTAGTTCTCTGCTCTGAATCTCAGAGTCCTAGAGGGCTCACAATTTCGATTTCTTTCCTCCCCAACAACAAACATCCTATGAGGTAGTTGGGGCTGAGAGAGCTCTCAAGGACAACTCTGAGAGCTATGGCTGACACAAGGGCATTCCAGCAGCTGCAAGTGGAGGAGTGGGGAATCAAACCCGGTTCTCCCAGATAAGAGTCCACACACTTAACCACTATATCAAACTGGCTCTATGGATCAAACCCCATAGACAGAAAGTAAACCATTAAACTAAGCAGCACAACCAAATTACTATAAGCCATGTAAAAGGCCAATCTCCACTCATTCCTATCCTCAGTATTGGTCCAATTTTGTTCTTTCTCCCTCCCCCGGCCTCTAATCTGGCACACATTTTAACTTCCTATATAGTTTATCCTGGAGCTCTGGTAGAGGGTAATGGTATAATCTTATTTAGTGCTCTATGATCCATGCAGATTCAGCAGGATCTGCCTTTTGTGATGAACAGCATAGGTGCCACAGTAAGAGAAAAGTAAAGCAGCTAGCAAATCCTTTCTCAAGGATACCTGCAGTTGCGGACACAGTGACTGAGATCTGTCTGGGCTGAAAGTGCCTCAGAGACAGTGAGACATTTATAGTTATGAATGAAACTTATGGCCCTCTTTAAGTCTTTAACCCATCTTTCATTTACTTTGATTGTGCTCCATCACATTGCAAATATTGTGCAGCAGCCAAGACCACAAAATCAGATGATCCTTCTAACTGAAATCCTTGATTGCAAATATGCAATACCAGAAAGGTTGTAAAGTAAGGACCTCAGATGCCAGTCTTCTGGAATTAGATCAAGCTGGGTAGCCATGTTGCACTACTGGGTAGTCTGTAGCAGGAGCAGCCAACTTGCTTAATGCAAGAGACACATAGAATAAATATCAGATGTTTGAGAGCCATAAGACATGAATGTCAGATGTTTGAAAGCTGCAAGACAGGAAGGCTGGAAGGAAGGAAAATAGATGGGAAGAGAGGGGTGAGACAGAGGTGGAAAGAAAGCAACTTTAACTTTAAATGCATTCTTCAAGCTGCCAACTGGCTTAGCTTGGAGAAGTGATTTAAAGAGAGAAATGCCTTCTCCAAGGTGACCAATGCGGTGGTGGAGTCTTCAAGAGCCACATGATATGCGTAAGTAAAAGAGTCACATGTGACTCCCGAGCTGCAGTTTGGCCACCCCTGATCTGTAGCAATAAGAAAGAGAAGGAGTCAAGTAGCACCTTAAAGACTAACAAAATCTGTAGTGGGATATGAGCTTTTGTGAATCACTGCTCATTTCTTCAGATACAGCTAGAATGTGAGTCAATCTGTCCTATACATTGGAAAGTGAAGTGATTATAGCGGAAATCGTATACACTGGAAAGTGGAGACGACAATAGCAAGTGTTATTGGATTAGGTGTGATATGCAGAGGGGTAGTCGGCTTGGAGAAATCAGCATTGGTAATGAGACAGGAAACATAAATCTCTATTCAGCCCAGATGGATGCCTTGGCTTGAGATTCATGATCAGTTGCAATTCTGCAGTCTCTCTAGTCTCTCTTGGAAATTCCTTTGTAAAATAACTACTTTTAGGTCAGCAACTGAATATCCTGAAAGGTTAAAATGGTCCCCCATTGGTTTTTTAGCACTATGATTTCTGATGCCAGACTTATGTCCATTAATTCTTTGTTGAAGGGACTGGCTTGTTTGTCCAATGTAGAGGGTGGAAGGGCATTGCTGACATGTGATGGCATAAATCACATTAGTGCAGGGAATATCAAAAGCGCAGTCCACTGGCCTGATCCATCGCCTAAAGGGCTTCTATCCATCCACTGAGCAACTGCCTGTTGTCTGCTTCCTGCTCCCACTATCCTACTTCCTTCATCACCATTTTTGTATTTCTCTCATGTGATTGAGGCAGCTGAACAAAACAGTTTCCCTCTCCCCCTCCCTCTTCCCCAAGGGAAGAGGAGCCTCAAACTCTGCTGTGCGATTGAGTATGGCACAGCTGGAGCTCTCTCAATCAAAGCTAGAGCTGTGCCAGGCTCTCTCCATCGCACAGCAGAGCAAGAGAGCTAAGCTCCTCCAGTGGCTGAGCTTCCACTTTCCTCCTCCTCCCTTGGGGAAGAGGGATGGGGAGAGGGAAAGAGTGGGAGACTGCTTTGCCCAATTCCCTCAAATTACACAGGAGAAATTTAAAAAACCCCACCTTTCAGACCAACACAGTTTTATTCAAGGTAGAGCTTTTTGCTTTGCTACAGTATGTGTGTTTTGTTAAGCTCATTTTGCCTGTGCTCTCCACCCCCCCTTTTTACTGTATTCATGCTCTCATAATCCAGTCTTTCTCAGTAGGAAAGTAATGTGAATTATTTAGATGAGGAGTAACAACAAGGTGGATTATGTTGAGAGTGTGCATCCAGCACATTTCCTTTGTAGATTGGAGATTTTGAACCTAGCCTTCCCATCTAGTAGGCTGATATTGATCACTATACATTGAGGTCTCTTTATTCTTGCAGTGCCTCATAGGAGTTGCAATTATTTTTCTGGTGAAGATTATAGTTTTGTAGGTAAACACAAAGCTCTCAGTCTATGTCACAGTGCCTTCACATGTTCTTGACCAGCACACAAAACAACTAATGTACAAAGCTCACAATGCCCAGCCATTTCATATTTTCCCCTGGGTCCTATAGTGCAGAACACTGACCATGGGATTTCTGTAATGGATGTCAATAAATCAAAAGTAGGTTTGCAACTTGCAGATATACACAGCATACTCAAGATTGCTACAGCACAAACACTGCCTCCAGATTTTGATGCAATACTTCAGAGCAAGAGTTATCAAAGACTGTTAAAATATTGCAAGCATGCTAATGTTTTAAGCATGTTTTATTTTAAGTTTTTAAAATATTTGTCCTTTATAAAGTTTATAAAGCCCAGGCCAACAATGTCTCATTTATGTCAGATCCATCCCTCATAACAAATGTTTGACACCCCTGCATTAGAGAATGAGCAGGGGTATGACCCTGAGATGGTACAGCTGACACTAACAACAACACAAATTCTGAGAGATCATTCATAACTATAAATAGGGGTGTGCATTCAGTCAAAGCCAAGCCAAATATGTACCCAAATAATGCCTTATTGGCATTGTTAGGGTGAGCATTCTGCCAGATAAGATTATCTGGTGTGTATTTGGCAGCTGAAAAGAAAACTGAATATATTTGGGAAGTATTCAGCACTATCTGTCTTTGCTGAATAGCAGCTGGGAGAGGGTTTAAACTGTAAAGGGCTTTCCCACTGTTTGCTCTGATTTTCAGGGCAATAGGGGGAGGGTGGACTCTGCAGCCTACCAATGGCAAAAGTCCCTTAGAGAGTGCTTGAGCCAATCACTGCAATGCAATGCATTCGAAAGTGGCATTGCATTGTAGGTTTGCAACTTTGCAAGGCTGTAGCTGCAAGCTAACTACCTTGCTTACCCAGGAAACAGGAGGGAGGAAGAGATTGGGAAAGGAGCAGGGTCAATTTGACCAGTAGTATTTCAGGTAAAGGGGAAACAGTGCTCTTTAGGCAATCACAAATGTTTGTTCTTTTTTGAAATTCTTCTGTGCATGGGTAGAGAGCATAAAAGGGACTGCCTGAGCTAGACTCCATTGCTGCTGAGACGTTTGGTTGGAGTTGGAGTCTTGATCTGGAGACTATGTGACCACTCCTGCCTGCAGAACCAGTGCAATCTCTGCCTGCCTGTGACTGGTTCGGCAACAGTTTTTTTTTTAAGTTTCCTTATTTCACTTTTTGTTCTTCTTTGGGTTTGGTTTGGTGGGTGGGTGGGTTGTGGTGGGTGTTTAGGTTAGGCCTGCCTGGTAGAAACCCTCTGCGCAGGACCTTTTCTTGTTTTTTCCTCAGATTATATTGGTAGATTTCTGGTTTGTGGGTTTTGGCACTTTGCAATTAGGAACAGGTATTTAAAAGTTCTCTTTTATTACTTTTTGTTGTTCATTGGCCTTGGTGGATGAGTGGCTTGCAGGGTGTGTGTGTATGTTTAGGTCTGCTTGGCAGAAGGCCTTTGCTCAGACCTTTTCTTGTTCCCCCCACCCTCTGGTTCAGTTAGGTAGATTTCTGGTTTATTGTAGGGTTTTTTTTGGGGGGGGGGGGTCTTGGTTTGTAGTTATTTTTGAGAAGTTTCCTGGCATTTGTCACGATCACAGTGGATTCTGCTGCTGGGCACTAGCAGATTGGCACTGACTGTACTGCTGGGCACTAATGCACTGGTTCTTCTGTCCTTGCAACCCTCCCCTCTTCCCCTTTGCTTGGATTGTAATTCTGTGTTTGACCTTTGGAGCTGCCATGTGCCATGATGGCGCAGGGTTCAGATGCTTCTGGGCACTAGTAAGTTGGATGGTACAGGATGGTACTAGCAGGTTGACTGGGTTCTGCTGCTGGGCACTAGTATATTTGATGCATTGGTTCTGCTGTCCTTGCAGAAATGCTCCCTGCCCCCACAGTTTGTATGTCATTTAGAGGTACTCAGATTTGATCTTAGTCTTGTGGGCTGGCAACAGCACTACCACAGTGTCACTTCTTCTGCTTCTGGCCTTGAAAACATGCCCCCTTCTCACATTTCACTTTCCAATGCAGAGATTCCCTGGGAGAATCTGACTGCTGGGCTTTACCTGTCCTTCTAATTTTTCCCCACAATTGGAAACAATGGAGGATGAGGCCACCCTCTTTGAGTGCCCACAGAATTGGACCCCCTGATCCAATATTTTTGGATCTTGGGGATGCTTTTGGGGTGAGGCTTCAGCAAGTACAGCAAATTCGGTGCCTCTCCTTCAAACCCCCTCCAGCCCACTGAGCATACCTTATGAAAGAGGTGGCCAACGGTAGCTCTCCAGATGTTTTTTGCCTACAACTCCCATCAGCCCCAGCCAGCATGGCCAATGGCTGAGGCTGATGGGAGTTGTAAGCAAAAACATCTGGAGAGCTACCGTTGGCCACCCCTGCCATGATATTTACCATTAACTATAATGACTCCATAGAGTACAATGCAGCCCAATATATTCAGGAATAGCAAGTATTCCCTGGAAACCAACGCAACAACAATATTGGTATTCAGGAATATTGGAGATTCCTGAATATATTTGGGTTTTTTAAACCCTGAATCCAAATTATATTGAATATTTCTTCCCTTGCACATTCCTAACTATAAACTGGTTTCAAAACAATTCATGTACCTTTTTATACAGAATAGTGTGTTAGGGTAAAACTTTTACAAATGCTATGTAACACCTAGAAAATGAATGTACAGTAAATATTTAACTTGAGAAAAGTTTACATTTTTAAAACATACAGTTTGCATGCACTAATGCCAAATCCTCCAGAACTCTGTCAGTCGTACTTTACAACTGAGTGGACTGAATGAATTTCAGTTTCAGTTTCCATATTCTTTCTACACTGCATAGCATGCCATTGGCAGAAACAAAAATGTATTTTAATTTGTTTCATACATTTCTATCATGCAGTTCTATTTTTGTCGTTTCCAAGCAGTCAAGACAAGCATAAATTTGTGCTGCAGTCACATTTATTGTATACAACAAATGCTGTATTTTATTTATTTATACAGCATTCTCCAAAATATTGCCCATCTCAATACAGTACAGAAAGGCAGTGAAGCTTGTTTAAATAGAACTGACACTGTCTTCAATGGAATCTATTTCAAAGTAAATGCGCATTGGATTGCAAGCTAACATCAAAATCACAGAATTTTTTATTTGCTAAAACTATTTATAAACTTACATTCTCCTGATCAATTTAGGAGAAACCCAAGGAAGGCAACAGTGTGTGTGTGTAAAAAGTGTTACCAAGTTGCAGCCAGTTTATGATTACCCCAAGGCAAGAGACTAACAAGTGATTTGCCATTGCCTGCCTCTGTGCAGCTACCCTGGCCTGGACTTCTTTGTTGGTCTCCAATGCAAGTACTAACCAGGGCTGACCTTCTTAGCTTCAGTAATCAGGCAAGATCAGGCTACTTTGGACAGGGCAGGGTGAGCACAATAAAATACAATAAAACCTCACAACATTGCATCATTGACAATATTAAAATATAAAAGAAATAAAACATTTTTTGAAAGCACCACACTGTGTAACTATTTCTAATGGTCCAAATTTAGACTTCCTCAAATGCTCTATGGAATAGTTCCGTTTTACAGCCAGAACAAAGGTAAAACAAAGGCTTACAGGAAAGCCAGAACAAAGGTTTACTAGCTCTGCCTTGGAAAATTCCTGGAGACTTGGGAGAGGAGCCTGGGTAAGATGGAGTTTAGGGAGGGAAAGGAGCTCAGCAGGAATATCATTCCACAGAATCTACCTCCTGAAACTCAGCCCTCCTGGGGGATAGATCTCTGTAGTCTGAAGAGAAATTATAATTCTGGTAGAATTCCAAGACAAACCTGGAAGATAGTAACTGTTATGTATTGTCTTTAAAGTGTACCGCATGGCGGGCTCTACAGAAGGCGACCCCAGGGTTCCCGGATGTAGCTCGCCATTCACCCCGCCCACCAAGACCTGTGGCGGGAAGTTTGGATGGACCAGGATTGGCCTGGTCAATTCCAGGGGGCAGTTCTGGGAAATGTATATAAGCGGGGCCCAGCCCGTGTGTTCTCTCTCTTGTAATGTGCTCACAATAAAGAATGTTGCCTTCAAACCCGTCTCGGTTCCCAGTACATTACAGTAACATTACCAGAAGGGTAAAAAAATATCTTGAGCTCTGCTGGAGAGGCTGTTCCACTGGCATGGAGCAGCCACTGCAAAGACCTAAGACCAGGCTATTGCAGAGCATCGGTGCAAACCCAAGCACTGGGCAAACCTAGGCAACCACTTAGTGTGCCAGATTTTGAGGAGAACTCAAAAGGTGAGAGAAACTTCCTATACCGGTGTCATGGGTGCTGGGGGCCCTGCAGAAGAAGCTGAGCCTGCAGAGGAAAGTGTGCCCCTGCCACCTGCACCAGTGCCCCTGCCTCCTGCTGGAGAAGATCCAAACCCCCCCTGCCTCGCCCTCTCGGGGTGGCTCGTGTGCGTGACCGCCTTCATCAGGACCTCAGGGATCGGAGGAGGGTGGCACGCTCACGAGCAAGACGCTCCCTGAGCCCTGAGTTTTGAAAGGATTCTGGCCCTTCTAGGAGTGAGAGTGCTTGAGTCTCAGCAGGATCCTGGCTGCCCTCTGAGTCAGCAATTAGCCCAAATGGGCAACAGACAGCAGAGGGCTATATAGCTGTGGGCTTTGAGGAAAGGCTTTGTGGAAGCAACTAGTCACTTACGTGACGTTCTAGCATCCACTTCGGCTTCTGACTTCGGCTTCTGGACCCCCTGACTCTGGAATTGACTTCTGGACCCCCTGACTTCGGCTTCTGAACCTCTTACCTACGATACCTGGACTGTGATTCGGTTTTGGCGCTTTGGACCCTCCTTGCTACCCAGCTACAGACCTTGGACTGCCCCTGGACTTCGCCTGGCCTGGCCCCAGCCCGTGACAGATTGCTTCCACCACCACAAACACCCATTCCACAGGATGGATGCTGAAGCAAGTGGAACCGCAGGACTACTGGTACAGCAGCTGACACAGGCAGTAGTGCACTTGCAGCAACAACCTGCAGCCAGTGCTCCAGCCAAGTGCCCAGTTCCCCCACCTGACAGATTTGGGGGACCCGATACGGGCAGTACGAGCACCTGGTGATGCCCTTTGGACTGACCAACGCCCCCGCTGTCTTCCAGAGGTTGATGAATGATGTATTCCGGGACCTGCTCGACCACTTTGCGATCATATACCTAGATGTCCTGATTTACTCCTGTAATCCTGCCCAGCACGCCGAGCACGTTTGCCAGGTCCTGCAGCGCCTATGAGCCCACGGCCTCTACGCCAAGCTGAAGAAGTGCGAATTTGACCTGCGTTCCGTCGTGTTCCTTGGTCACATTGTGTCACCGCAGGGAATACTCATGGACCCCAGAAAAGTGGAAGCGGTCCTGACCTGGCAGGCTCCTCAGAATCGCAAGGACCTGCAGCGGTTCCTTGGTTTCGCCAACTACTATCGGCAATTCATTCCGGCCTATGCATCCCTGACCACGCCCCTGACTCAACTACTCCGCCCCAAAGAACCCTTCCACTGGTCCCCAGAGGCCGATAACGCCTTCTCCACCCTGAAGACCCGCTTAGCCACCGGGCCACTCCTGAGATACCCCGACCCCCAGCTTCCCTTTACGGTGGAAGCTGATGCCTCCAACGTGGCCCTAGGAGCAGTGCTGTCCCAGCGCGAGGAGCCATCCCAGCCACTCCAGCCCTGCGCCTATTACTCGCGCCAGCTCACTGCTGCAGAGAGGAACTATACCATCTGGGAGAGGGAGTTGCTCGCGATCAAGGCGGCTTTTGAGGTTTGGAGACATTACCTTGAAGGGGCTCGCCACCCTGTCCAAGTGCTCACTGACCACCGGAACTTGGAGCATCTCCAGACCACCCGCCGTCTCAACCAGCGCCAGATCCGGTGGTCCCTATTCTTCTCCCGCTTCGACTTCACGATCACCTACATCCCCCATACCCAGAACCGGAAAGCCGATGCGCTCTCGCGGAAACTGGAATACGCCCCTGCTTCAACTGAGACCGCGCCTGCTGCTCCCATTCTGCTGCCCTCAGTGTTTGCAGCCACCTCAACTTCACCAGCACTCGTGGAGGACATTCGTGCTAGCCAGGCCAATGATCCCTGGGTCCAGCAACACCTCCAGGCACTCCAAGATGGCTCAACAGGCGAGTTCATGACTCAAGGCGGCCTCTTGCTACACCGCGAACGCCTCTATGTGCCGCCCGGGCCCTTGCGGGCAGAAGTGCTACGCCTGACCCATGACGCGTTACCCGCTGGGCATTTTGGACAGCATAAGACCACCCACTTGCTGACACGGGAATTCTGGTGGCCACGAGTTCGCTCCGATGTTGCCCGTTATGTCAATTCCTGTGACATCTGCCGACGGGCCAAAGACATCCCAGCCAAACCCTCAGGATTGTTACAGCCCTTGCCCACACCCTCAGGACCCTGGGATACCATCTCGATGGACTTCATCACAGAACTTCCGCGATCCAAGGGTCAGACTTGTATCTTAGTGGTCGTCGACCTGTTTACAAAGATGGCCGTCTTCATTCCAGGCCCGAAACTTCCCACAGCTCAGGAGACGGCCCAGCTCTACCTGCAACACATCTTTCGTCTGCACGGACTCCCAGCCCACCTAATCTCAGACCGGGGCCCC
The DNA here is from genome assembly GCF_032191835.1 of Heteronotia binoei. Taxonomy (NCBI): domain Eukaryota; kingdom Metazoa; phylum Chordata; class Lepidosauria; order Squamata; family Gekkonidae; genus Heteronotia; species Heteronotia binoei. The sequence continues at coordinate 119,645,448 of NC_083226.1, read as the reverse complement.
CAGTTCTCCTCTCAGTTCTGGCAAGCCCTCCATTCCAGCCTGGGTACTCGAGTGCACCTGTCCTCGGCCTACCACCCACAGACGGATGGTCAGACGGAGCGCACCAATGCCACGCTAGAGCAATATCTCCGCTGTTACACCTGTCATCAGCAGGATGACTGGACCACCCTGTTGCCCCTAGCGGAGTTTGCGTACAACAACGCGGTCCATTCATCCACCCAAGTGACCCCGTTTGCTGCAACCTACGGGTACCACCCTTGGTTCTTCCCAGCGATCCTGCCACCCACGAATGTCCCCGCCGTTGATGCCTACCTGCAAGAACTCCGTGCCAGCCAAGACTTGCTCCGAGAGCAGCTACAGTGGGCCAAGGAGGCATATAAACTAGCTGTGGACCGGAAGAGGCAAGAGGGCCCTCCAGTGCAGCCGGGGGATCATGTGTGGCTCTCAACTCGCTACCTGCGCCAGCCTGGTCGGTCTCACAAGCTGGATGCGCGGTTCATTGGACCCTACTCCGTCATGGAACAAGTAAACCCCGTCGCCTTCAGGCTCCAGTTGCCACCCCACCTCCGCATTCACCCTGTGTTCCATCGCTCCCTCCTTGTCCCAGCTGCACCCCCTGACCCAGCTCGGCCTCCTTCCCCACCGCCACCACCACCGGTGCTGGTGGATGATGAAGAAGAATATGAGGTACGCCAAATCCTGGACTCCCGGTACCATCGTGGAGGCCTCCAGTACCGTGTGGACTGGGAGGGATACGGACCGGAAGACCGGTCTTGGGAGCCCGTGGACAACCTTCATGCCCCGGACTTGGTGCAGCAATTCCACCCCGACCTCCCAGGCCCTTCGACGGAGGGGGGCCCTGGGGGGGGAGTGTCATGGGTGCTGGGGGCCCTGCAGAAGAAGCCGAGCCTGCAGAGGAAACTGTTCTCCTGCCAGCTGCACCAGTGCCCCTGCCTCCTGCTGGAGAAGATCCAAGCCCCCCTGCCTCGCCCTCTCGGGTGGCTCGTGTGCGTGACTGCCTTCGTCAGGACCTCAGGGATCGGAGGAGGGCGGCACGCTCACGAGCAAGACGCTCCCTGAGCCCTGAGTTTTGAAAGGATTCTGGCCCTTCTAGGAGTGAGGGTGCTTGAGTCTCAGCAGGATCCTGGCTGCCCTCTGAGTCAGCAATTAGCCCAAATGGGCAACAGACAGCAGAGGGCTATATAGCTGTGGGCTTTGAGGAAGCAACTAGTCACTTACGTGACGTTCTAGCATCCACTTCGGCTTCTGACTTTGGCTTCTGGACCCCCTGACTCTGGCATTGACTTCTGGACCCCCTGACTTCGGCTTCTGAACCTTTGACCTACGATACCTGGACTGTGATTCGGTTTTGGCGCTTTGGACCCTCCTTGCTACCCAGCTACAGACATTGGACTGCCCCTGGACTTCGCCTGGCCTGGCCCCAGCCCATGACAACCGGCTTGAAGGTAAACAGCATTAACAGGTTTATAGAATATTCATATCTCTTTATTATGGCCCTTTATAGCAGTCATGATGGAATGTTGTTGTTGTTGTTATTGGCTTAATGAATCGACCCATCCCAGCCAGTGCCAGGCTCTGTGCGATGTACAACATAAAATAAAATACATACATTTAAATCAATAAAACCAATCACATTAAAAAGAAATTATAAACCCCAATGGCATCTCAATTAAAGTACTATTTTTCAGTTCCCAGTCATTACATCGGGGGTGGGGGTTGCAGTGGGGGTTGGGAGAAAAAAGGTGCTAGTATGGCAACCGTCACTGTCCTTATGCAAAGGCTTGGCAGAACATCTCTACCTTACAGGCCCTGTGGAACTGTAAAAGATCCTGCAGGGCCCTGATGTCTTCTTGCAGAGTGTCCTGGATTTGTTGAGGACAGCTAGACCTCTTTAGGGTCGGTGATCAGCAGCAGATTTCAACCAGTGGAGCGTAGTGCCTTTCCAGGGACATAGTGGAGGATGCGGTCCCGTAGAGATACTGGTTCCAGACTGCTCAAGGCCTTAAAGGTCATAACCAAAACCTTGAATCTGGCCCAGTACTCAACTGGCAGCCAGTGTAGCTGTTGCAGCACAGGTAGAATATATGCCGTCTCATCAGGACTCACGCCGCTGAATTCTGGACCCGTTGAAGCTTCTAGTCAGACTCAGGGATAGGCCAGCATAGAGAGAGTTAAAGTAGTCTAATCTGAAGGTGACTGTCACATGGATTACCATGGCCAGGTGTGAGCAAGACAGGAGGAGAGCTAGCAGCTGGGCTTGATGGAGATGAAAAAATGCCACCTTGGCAATTTGCGTGCCCTGGGCCTCCATTAAAAGTGAGGTATCCAGTGTTATTTCCTAAGCTCTTAATGGTAGGCGCTGGTGTTAGTAGCACCCCCTCAAGAGTCGGCAGTCTGCACTCCAACTCCAACCCTGCTCCCCCCAACCACAGAACTTCTGTTTTTAAAAGGCTTTTCTATTTTTATTTTTACACTGTTGATTTTAAATGCCCAATAAGTAAAACATTCATTCACAACTTCTCAATCTCATAAGAACATAAGAGAAGCCATGTTGGATCAGGCCAACGGCCCATCCAGTCCAACACTCTGTGTCACACAGTTGCAAAAATTTTTTTATATATACACACACACTGTGGCTAATAGCCACTGATGGACCTGTGCTCCATATTTTTATCTAAACCCCTCTTGAAGGTGGCTATACTTGTGGCCGCCACCACCTCCTGTGGCAGTGAATTCCACATGTTAATCACCCTTTGGGTGATTAACACATTACACAATCCACATGATTTCTGTCAACTCTTGCCTCTTCTATGGCCCTGTAAAAGTGGAGAGACATCATAGCACCTTCATAAGCTTACATAAATAGAGTGATAACAGCACAGAGGTATTCTCCCTACTGTCTCCCTAGTGATAAGGAAAATGCTTGGCAAACCAGTGCCAAGTATATATACACACACACACACTTTTATTTTATTATTTTAGCAGAAATCACATACAGATATTTCAAGATTTGTAAAATACCATTCAATTTACAAAAGATGATGCTTTCAGTTCCAAAAGTAAGACCTCTGGCAGGCAAATAGGGTCAGGGTGATTAAATTCCATATCAACAAGTCCCATATAACCACTGCCAATTAGAGGATAGTTAAAATAATGATACCATCAAATGAAATAAGTTGAATAAGACAAAGGTTCAGTTGCACCTTAAAGATTAACAACACTTATTTCAATAACAATGGTGTAGTGGTTAAGAGTGGCGATCTGGAGAACCAGGTGACCTCAGGTAAGTCACAGTTCTCTCAGAACTCTCTTAGCCCTACCTACCTCACAGGGTGTTTCTTGTGGGCAGAGGAAGGGAAGGTGACCGTAACCTGCTCCAAGCTTCTTCAGGTATTGAAGGGCAGGGGTATATAAAATCAGCTCCTCTTCTTCTTCCTCCTCAATGGACTTTTGTTTTATTTTGCTATAACAGACTACCACTTTGCAATTAACATTCACTTGCTGACCAACATGAGTTGGTTACATTCAACCAGTCATTATTCAATTCTTAAAAATAGGAAGCCAGATATAGTCCCAGGAGCTGTCACATAGATACAAAGGATAACGCAGACACTAGTACTGATTTCACAGTAGCATCTCCATCTCCAGGCTTCTGCTTTCCCTGGATCAGGAGATCAATTCCCCAAAAGATGCTGCACAACTGCATTTTGACCTGCGGCTCCCTCCCATTTCTCCTGTGTCTTCCTGATCTTGTTTTTTAGGGATCAGGAAGATGGAGGGAGCCACTGGTCAAAATGCAGCTGCACAGCAACTGATAGAGAACTGATCTCTTGATCCAGGGAGAGCAGAAGCCGGGGGGCAGAGCAACTGCTACTGCAGAATCAGTACAGGGTTGCATAATGTGTAATGAGACCCTCCAATTTCTCTCTACTGAATGGGGGGGCGGGGGGAGAAGAAAAAGAAGGATGATGATGATGGTATTGATTTTATACCCTGCCCTACACTCTGAATTTCAGGGTCCAAAGCGCAGTTTACAATCTCCTTTACCTCCCCGCCACACACAGCAGACACCCTGTGAGGTAGGTGGGGCTGAGAGAGCTCTCACAGAAGCTGCCCTTTCAAGGACAGCTCTGAGATAGCTATGGCTGACCCAAGGCCATTCCAGCAGCTGCAAGTGGAGGAGTGAGGGATAAAACCCAGTTTTCCTAGATAAGAGCCTGCGCACTTAACCACTACACCAAACTGGCTCTCTAGTCAGTTTGTCACAGTTCACATAGGAAAACCTTGGTTGGGCTCTGCAGAGCATGCTCCAGATGGTGTGTGTGTGTGGAGGGGGGAAGACTGCTAATAGGCTCTGTTGGAAAGAGGGGGAGGGGTTCTGACTGAGTGGTAGAACATGGCATGCAGAATGTCCCAGGTTCAATCCCTCGAGTCTCCAGTCAGAAGAATCAGATAGACAGTGATATGAAAGACCTCTGCCTGAGACCCTGCTAGTCTGAATTGACAATACTCTCATTCATTCATTCATTCATTCATTTATTCATTCATTCATTCATTCATTCATTCATTCATTCACACATAAGTAATAATATACACCAAGGTATGTTAAAAGATAATCTTCAGTAATAAGCTCAACAAGATAATATGAGGTAATTGCTTGTAAAATATAGGGTTTATGTAACTATCTTGACAACCCATTAATTCTCTTTGATGGATGAATGGTCTGATTCAGTATAAGGCAGTTTCATGTGTTTATGAGCAAAGCTGCCATGTGGGAACACACACAGAGAGGCAATCCTTTAGGTATGTGGGCCTCTTGTCATGAGAGCCTTTTAAGATAAGCACCAGCACTTTGAATTGCACCCACAGGCAGATAGAAGCCTCCTCAAATAATGGTCTAATGCAGGGATGGGTAGGAGAAAGAGTAAGGAGCCTCATGTGACTCTTTCATACATATTGTGTGGGTCCTAGAGGCTGAGGAATAACTTAATGCAGGCTTACTCTCAAGTAAGTGTGCTTAGCATCAGGACCTTGGTCAGCCTGTGAGCGCTGGCCCAAATGTAAGCAACTATTTCTGCCATGTGTGAAGTGGGGAAGGAGGGGGAAATAGGCAGGCTTGCAAGTTCTTCTCCACCACAGATGTTTCCTGGGGACCTAAAACAGAGAAAGAGAGTGCAAGAACCAAGGGAGCTACTGGAAGGAGGGATAGAAATAAAGAGGGTGGTGCAGAGTGCCCCCTTAGTTTCATAGCTCCTGTAGGAGCTGTATTTCATGTTCTCGGTGTCAAGGCAAAGAGAGATGCATAATGATGCAAACAGTGGACAGTGATTGATACGGTACATATGTGTTTCCTTCTCCCAATAGTTAAAAAAAAAATCCCTAATCTTTCTCTATGCTGGCCTTATGGGAACCGTTATATCCAGCTTTTATTTTTTTAAAAAGTCTCCTAGCACAGTTGTAAATTGTGTACATATATAGTTTATATTTCTGTACAAAGAAAGTATTAAGAGTTTTAATAAATATGTGGGTGTGATATTTGTTCATGTCTTACAGCTCTCAAACATCTGATTTTATTCTATGTGGTTCTTACTTTAAGTAATGAATACCTCTTTCAGGGGCTTTGGGGAAAAAAACCATTCCACCAGAGAGGCATTAACAATCTTCTGTGTAAAAGGACCCAACACCTTCCTACAGAACTTAACAAGTCAAAAGGACACAGATCTAAATAGCAAATACGGCCCTGACATTCACCAAGACCAGAACTGATAGTAGCAAAAATGACTACATGGGGTCCTATAGATACCTTTATTGCCTATCTACCACTTATATAAGACCACCTTCCTACAAGCAAAATCCAAAGTATTTGAGAATTTTTGGTTTAAAAAAAATATAACTAAACAAGGACATAAATAGAGATTTATTATATATACAAAAGAAAACACTTCTTTACCAGTTCATATAAAGCTATGGAACTTTAAAATGCGAAACCAGCCACCAGTTTAGATGGCTGGAGAAGGTTTTGACAAATCCACAAACTAGGTTATTACAGCATCTTGAAATGTGTTCACAGTGGGCACTCCTTCCATTCTTCTTTTAGCTTCTTCCAATGTCTCAGTTTCAACTCCTTTTCCAACCTCCTCTCCCCACTCAAGCACATAGCTAGAAATTTTTAAATCGGGGGGGGGGGGGGAGTGCAATTTTTTGGATGGCACCTTGCAGCTCCCCCTCCCCCATGGAGAGGAGAGGGCGGCACTTCTACCTCATTAGTGCCTCGCCAAAGCACAGCACAATTGTGCAGAGGCGCAGACTGGCTTGCCTGCCTGCCTGCTGGCCTCTGCCGCCACCTTCATCCAACAACCCCAGTGAAAGAGGCAGCATCATGTAAACCTTCCTTTCCAACCCTGCGGGGTGGAGGAAAGGCCCACTGTGCCTGCTGGGTGGATGGAGAAGGAGGGATGAGCTCTACACAGACTCACCGTCCAACTCCAGAGCTGCTGTCCTGGCTGAGTCCTGAGCAACGTTGAACAGGCAGAGGAAGTGGGACAGGGACTGGCTCAGCTCCCGAGACAAGAAGCTAGTAGCAGAAGTGAGTTTGAGAGCCATGGGAAGGTACAGGAGTGTCTTCCTCCAGGGGAACCAACTGAAGGGCTGGGTGCTGCTGCTGACACATGCTTTGGAAGCCAGCCAATTGGGCAGCAAATATAGCCCTGGGAGTATCCAGCCACCACCAGCACCAGCCAGTCAGAAGGAACTCATGCCATGCACCACTTCACATTCCTAGCTCTGGAGAGCAAGCTGTCCCTTCCAGCCCCATACCCCTCCTCCTTCAAGGCTCTTGGCGGGAATCGTGCAGGGAGGCCAGCAGCTGCTCCTGTCACCTCTCCTGCACAATTTGAATCACTGGGGAGGGAGGGGGGTGGCCTGCAGCTTTCCCTCCCCTCCTCCACCATCACTTGAAGGGCACCTCTTCCTCCCCTGTGATTCAAATTGTGCAGGAGAGGCATCAGGAGAAGCCGCTGGCCTCCCCATGCAATTTAAAGGCAGCAGCAGCAACAAGTGAGAGGGCTTGGGCCAGGGAGGGAGGAGCTGGGAGAGGTTTGCAGTGCAATGAGGCTTGGAGGCGATTGCAGTGGCCCTGGCGAGATGGCTCAGCGTGGATGGGAGCTGGGAGAGGGTGGCCAGTGTTCGGGTTGGTGGTGGGAGTGGCTGTGATGAGAGGTCTCAACCCAGGCTGGGAGGAGCTGGGAGAGGCAAGCATGACAAGGCTTGCCAGTGGTGGCAGCCACATGGACAATAGGGTTCGGCAGAATAAGGGAAGCCAGCAGCATGAGGCATGATGGCAAGAATTTGGGGAGCAAGTCGGGGGCAAGGGACAGCTGGGAAGTTGGAGGACCTCTGATATAATTCAGAAGGCAGGGCCTCGTGAGGCCCCCTCATGACTACGGGCCTGCCCCCACTATCCTTTGTCTCCCAGTCACCATCTCAGTCTACCATTCTGCTGCCCTTCCTCCAGCACTGCCTTCTCTGTTTCTTCCTACCTCTACCACCAGCCACTGCTCAGCTGTCTATAGTTCCATTCTCTGACCATCCCCTCCCCCAGCAATGCATGTGCAACCAGCATATTCAGAACTAGCAGCCTCAAGCATGCTGTCTCCATCCAGATGATCCCATTTCTTTTGTATTTAGACACTACATTAACGATGTTCTATACTCAAGTCTTTGCTCTTTTCAACAAGAAAAGAAAAGATAGTTGTATTATGCAAAACCCAATGGCATATAAATCCAGTAAATGGATGCAGCATCTAGCCAGTAGCTACCAGTTACTCAAACACAGCAAGAACAACAGGGGCTTGGTGGTGAAAAGTAAGACCAGATTTCCAAAGCCAGAAAACTGCTTATTTTTCAAAATCTGTTTTTTAAAAAGACGTATTGTTTCATGCTACTCTTTGCATACACATAATACTTTGTAAAATAAAAATAACTTTGAAAGGTGGCATTAATTGATAGGACATGAAAATATTGTATTTGTTATGTATGTGTTGGTTCCTACATTTTTGGAGTGCCAAGATGTCTGGCTAAAAAGAACAAGACAAATTTGTGGAGAACAGGCTTATCAAAGTATATTAGCCAAGGCAGCTACACCGAACCTCCATGTTCAGCTAATGTGTACCTGTGAACAGTAAACGCTGTGTCTAATTCACACTGTTTCTAAAGGGTCCCTAAAGAGCCATCATAAAAGCTAGGTGTGCCCTTGTGACTCAGTGTTTTAAAGCCATTTGGGGATCTGTTTTGGGACCAGAAGCTGTGAGTGAGTGTGTGGGGCAGGAATAGTATATAATTGCTAGACAACTTGCTATGCTTTTTGTTATTGCTTCCTGTAGTATTTCTCAGTTCTGATTTCTGGTAACAGGACATACCACTGGTAGATACTTGGAGCCAGGACGGGAGTTAAGTTATAGGAGAAACAGCCTGATATGAATGGTGCACAATACACTAACAGTGCAATCCTAAACAGGTCTATTCAGAATCCTACTGAAGTCTACTCAATGGCACTTTACTCCTAGGAAAGTGTTCTTAGGATTGCACTGTTAGACACCTATCCTAAGAACACTTTCCTGTAAGCCACTTTGGATAATATGGGATTTACTCCTGAGTAGCCCTATTAGAATTGCTCCTTTAGTCAGACAAATGAAGGGCTGTGTTACAATACGTGCTAAGAAGTCATGAAGGCTCCCTGAGGTGACTGATGAGACAGAAATTTTTTTTTTTTGGGGGGGGGGGGGATGCATCCAGATTTTGTACATCCAGCATCACATGAATTTCTGCATTTGCTGTGGGGCTCCCAGTGTGTGTACAACTCACACTTAACACTGTGGCAAACATGCACAAGTCCCTCTACAATCACAAAAACAGATACACAAACATTTTACAGTGTCTTCTAAGGTAAACAATCCATATATCAGTATATGGATAATAGTGGTTCTGTTGTATTTCAAACCCTATAGCTTAGATGTCTAATACTTGAAAAACCTTAACATTTGAAATCATTATTTTAAAAAAGCACTACAATTCTGTGCCTAGCCTGTTAATCCATAATCCATTCCAAACAAATCTTAGAAAAGCAGAAAACAAGCCCCTAGCAATGCAGACAACAAAAATATGAATCAAAGGCTCAATGCTGGAACAGTTCTCAATGGACAGTTCTCAGTAACTATTTCTGCAGATTCATCTCAGCTATTTGTGTTTAAATGTTTGAATTGTTCATAAATATTGGAAATTTTATGATGGCATAATATGCAGCAATAATATTCTACAAGTATGCTCTATTACATTATGCACATTAGCATTAATTAATTAAATACAGAATAACAGTGAAACTGTAATGACACAAAGTCCAACAACCCTGCCCCCCTGATTACCATTTCAAATTTATGTTGTTGCACTGTTATTTCATTAGCAGCCGTTAGCTATCCACAGATCTTTCCCAATTTTTCAAAAAGTATTCTTTTGCTTAAGAGGGGGGGACCACTGGCAACACTGACCTGAAAACACCTGGAAATCAGTTCCCTTGACATGGCACCTAAAATATTCTAAATGCTATGAAAATAATATTAAACATTATGTCAATGGAGCATATTTTAAGCTATTGTGTTTAGGACTGATTCATATATGCTTTCCATGAAGGTTCTTTTAATTGCTGCTATCTGACATTTCTGTGACAGAATGCAGATTTCTGTTTACCAGCTAACTTTGTGCTCCTATTTGTCTGTGTTTCAGCAAAACAACTCATAAACAATACTAAGTGAATTCAGGACTCAGAGTGAGGGATGCAGTGCAAGCTAAACAAGAGAGCCATTTGCAATTTAAAATATAATTCATCATAATGAAAATGTAAAGCAGTAGTTCTGTTTTATTTGGCATGGCAGGTTAGGAATCCCTGTGAAGCAACACTGAAGCAACGAATAGATTAATAATTTAATTTGGTTCAGAACTATGCAAGTGGGGCACCACAAGCCTTTTTTTCTATAACCAGCTGCTGACCCTAATATGGATCAACCAATTAGACATCTCTATTTAACTGTTGGGTGACCGATCTAAAACTCACTAGGAATTTTCATTATAAGCAACATGCAGAGGTCTAAAAGAATCATAGTTATCTCCTTGGTGAAAATGCCTGGATTGATAGAAACATACACAGGAGTTCTGGTAGGGGGGGCGGGGAGAGAGATAGAGAGAGAGATCATTTTAAGCTGTGCTCTGCAAAAGAACATCTTAATATAATGCGGCTTTTTTCCGATCTCTCTTGGCAGAGCTTCAGCCCTCTCAGATCACCCCACACAAAGCAAATACCATTCGTCTGAAGTTACATTTGCTCCTTGTTATCACAACTTATGCCACTTAATTCATTATTCAACGAATTCACTTTCTTGTTTATTAGATGCAAGGTAGCCGCTCTTCCCTACAGGCCATGTATGCAAAAGACTGCTTGTAATCCTGTCACTTCAAACCTCTCTAGGCTTTTACGTTGCTTCAGGAATTAGGAAGAAAGAGGCAAACAATTTAGATTTATTCATGCCGATATTAAATTTGTATATGATAAAGGAAATGAGAGCAATGTTACACAGAAAACCTAAAATGGTTGATACAGATTAGTGGACTATGTTACCCCACGTATTTGTGAAAATTAGCACAGTTTACAAAAAGTACAAGAGATGATGCTGTCATCTCATACTGGTTCTGTCATCTCATACTGTTTTCTCATACTGGTTCTTTTACTAAATGTTACAATGCAAAACCCTCATATGAAGTCTGAAATAGTTAATCTATTCACAACAAAATAATCTGCCCAAGAACTTTCCCAATTACAGTATAGTTTGAAAATACAGAATAACTGAACATTAATTCTGTAACAATATTAAATAAGTTGATGTTGCTGCTGACTAACACACTCTAGTGAAACTCACTGTGAATGCTATGCAACAAGAAAAGCGCTGCAGCACTTTGCTCACTATGCTGTAAAAAGTCACAAGTCTTTCAAATTGATTCTGTAATACTATTCTGAAGACCATTAAAATGCAAATGATTTACTGAATCAAACACATTTTCAGAGCATCCTAGTACAATTAACATTGTATAAAATTATCTACAGTATTACACACAATGCTTTTGTATATAACAAAAAAGGATACAAATCAGAAAGTAATAGTTAAATATTACACCTTACACTAGAGTCTTCAATATATCACCTGACCATTTGCTTTATAATATCTTTTTGACAACATACTGGCTCCTAATATTTCAGACCCTCTTTATTAAGTTGCTAAGTAACTCCTTAGTGGGTTTACTTAATTTGGTTGTATGAAGTTATGCAATTCTTAGATGTGTCACTCTGCGCTATTCAGTAAAGAGAATAGCTATCATTTCCTTGTTATTAATGTGCAGTATGAATTAGCAGTTCAGTGTGATCCCACCAGCCCAATTCCCTGAACACTGAAAAGCCCCCAAAGCAAGGGCAACTGTGTAAAAGGACAATTTACCGAACACCTCCTGTTAATATGAGAACTTTAAAGGCAGTTAATTTATGATCACAGCCAGACTGATATAAACACAAGCAATGTACGTATTTTAAGGATTTCCGCAGAAGGCTACAGACTGAAAATTTGCTTTAAAAAAAAAGCATTTGACATTTTTACACAGAATAAATACAATGAACCATTATGATTAATGAAGTGCATCTCCTGAATAATTAACCTTTCCTCAATGGCCACATACAGGTTTCAGTAAGATTTTCTGTTCATTATGACATACAGGAAAATATCACTCATTAAATATAATATAAAATCAATTCTTTTTTACCACTGGGATACCTAACTTGTCACCCAATCAGACTGTGCAGGATTTTAACAAATCTTTAATTTAGCATTTAATAATTGGAAATAATTATTTAACCCCCACCCTGAATATTAATGATATACGACTTTATTGTTGTGATCCAGAAATATAATATTTTTTACTGTAAAACTCTTCCGTTTTTTCATTTGGGAAATTTTAGAAGTCACCTAGTGATTTTTATAGCATAACAGTATGCTAGATAAAGATATTTAAGCTGTCAGTATAAACTGCTTCTGTTTTCATTTTGCATTTAATTTCAATGCCAGAGTCAAGACATAAATTTTTCATCACCTGCAATGCTATGAATAAAAGATTAAAAAAAGATCTCAGAAGAAATTCTAACACATGCGGTGCATGCAGCACATTGTGCAGACACAGTATGCATAACTAGATGTTTAATTTCCATAATTTCTCCTACGTCAGGAACATTATTATTTGGGTTAATACATCATGCAGTTAATTTCCCATATTTTAGCTCTACTAAATGTAAATTTGCTTGTTTCTGGACAAATAATCCATTTAGAAGTCTTGGAATCTGAACCAGACATATATAATGGTTAAACCACACAATATTTTCTTAGCATAATAATAGGAATATCTATTGTGATTGAACTAAGCTTACCGAAATATTGTTTAAAAAACCCCTTTATCTCTTTGTTTTGAAAATTAGATAACTATATTTCCTCCTATGTTCAAATAAATATTACTTAAGATGTCCAAACCTAATTTTAATTCCTCATTAAGGCTCACTTCATCTTGAATGTGATCACTCCCAGGAGGTGAAGTTAGGAGCACATCTTACAGCATTTTTTATTTAGCACTTAAGAGCGCTTTCTGTGGTGCTATGCATTTTCATTTTTTTTTATTAGCACTCAGAGGGCCTCTAATGAAATTCACTTTATCTTTCCACAACTAGCTCAGCTGGAGAAAGCTAAGTAGTTGTGGAATTCACCTTTTTCAGCAGTTATGACTAACTTTTTTAAAGAATGAAATTCAATGTGTGATGTTTATAAAGAAGCAAACTCTGAGATACAGGAAAATTCAGTCCAGTTAAGTAGAACACTGATTTTTCTTAAATGCATATTTCTGCCTATTTTGGAAAACTATGTTATCATCTTTTATTCTAAATCAGGCTTTACCAGTAGGGAAAAGGGCTTGATCCAACTGAACAGCCATTATAGAATGGAAGGTATATATCTCCCATGACCATAGCTAACTGACTATCGCTAGCCTTATTTGGACTTCAGAGCATGTGTAACTTGCAATGAGGAGCTTCTCAATGGAGATGCTGAAGGTGCCTCAGATCTTCTATTTTCCTGAAGGCTGGTCATGTTGTCTACATGCATATAGATAAGAGATGGATGAAAACAGGGCTTCTCTGAGCTCCATAATACTCCTTCACATAATGCTTCTATCTGGAGTGGATCAAGTCCTACCAGTTGCATTTAACAGCATGCACAGTGTAATCCTAAAGTGATTGACACCCTTCTAATCCAACAGATATCAATGGATTTAAAAGGTGCCAGACTTGCACTGGCATAGTATTAAATAACTGCAGGCACAGGAATATGAAGCTATATAGATGGGAGCAAAGTTTGATAGATGAATTATGTTAGATACTATTAAAAAAAATTCTCATGATGTGAGACAATGTTAGACAAAATAATTTATCTCTACATCACAAAATGTTGTCATCAGATCTACTAAACTCTATATAAAACCTTGTTAGACAGTAATATTGTACTTTGATTTTAAAAACAATCTCACTCTGTTTGATAGTTTTAAGGCTTTAACAATTTCTACTCAGAAATCACCCAAATAAAAGTACTGTATTTACAATGTGCATGGATGTATTCCATATATATTGTTACTGCAGCAACTATCCCATGCAAATTGCATTATGCTGTAATAGCATAGGATGGATGGGGAAAAAAACCTTTGAAGTTGACAATTTATAGTGAACTAGGGAGGTAAGAGAAGAGTCAGGGACATGGAAGAGTAAATAATGAGGCTTGCATGATTCAGGGAAATGATTTGTTAAGAGGTTTCTGAGGGACTTAAAGGGGACATGGGAGGCAGCCTGGTGAATCAAGAGGCAGAAACTGCATTAAGACCATAGTGGTGGAAGGTATGGAAAACAAAGGGGAGGAGGCAAAAGGCTAACAATTGAGAAATTAAAAGGGTGAAGAAGGAACATGTACTATAGTATATTGAAGGACTAGGGAAAATCTTGGAATCAGAGATATGGAGAGCTTTAAACGTAAGGATTAGAATGCTGAATCTGATTCAAAAGATGAGTTAAAAAGAGATAGGAGCACAGTGATGGGAGAATTAGAGGATTAGAAAGAGTGGACATTTTTAGACAGAGGGGCATAGGGGAGAAGTATACCCCACACCACAAGTATGTTAATTTCAAGGTTTTTCAAACCTCCCTCCCTTGAACAATCCACTGTTTTTAAACAATTTTTTCCCAAGTTTGGGTGTTTACCAGCAATGCAGCCTGTGCTTGCATTTTTCTTTGTTTCTATAGTTTACCCAGACCACAGCTTTCCTCCCTTCCAATCAGATCCTTGCAAGGCAGGAGCTCAGAATGTCTCCAACCAATTGCCGCAGTTCTCATTATGTCCCTCATTTGCAGGCATGGAACACTTGTTTTCTTTTCAAGTACAATTGCTGGGGGCACTTTATTCAGGGATCTGTAGAATTTTACCTCTTGGTCCAATTCACTTTCTTCAGTGGACAGGCAGCACTAGCTACACTGGCATTTTGGTGTCATCAGGCTGAAAAACAGTACCTCCAGCCCCACTGAAAAAAAGTCTGTCTTTTCTCACTTCATGAAATAAAGAACAGACCAAAACAAGGAAGATTGGCAACACAGCAGAAAGGTGAAATTTTTAAATTGGCAGTCAATCACTGTAAGAGTAGGGAGAGAAAATACAGGGAGATGAAGAGGGACCCCTGAATAATTAAGAACACCCCTATAATAATAATAAATGAAAATATGGTTTTTGTGCCATCAGAAGAGAATGTCTGATGCAATATTTGAAGCAGCTGTAACTGTTAAGAGGCCACACAGCCCAAAATGGGTGTGAAGTCAAAGGATGTAGAAGTAGATAAGAGGCCCCTCTGAGGAAGCTCCTTGTTAAAAACTGATAAGCTGAGGGAGACAGTGGAGTGGAAAATACTAGAAATAACTGGAAGGAAAGTGAGGGGGTGGGGAAATGTTGAGTAGAGAAGCCTGCTTGTTTTGGGTGTGAATAAAAAGGGTCAGAAGGCTGATGATTTTAACTTAGTTATTTTAAAGGCATATGCCCTGCTAAGTTCCACTTTGATGTCAAAGTAAAATACCTTGTTTCAAACCAAGCAATGTGTGGGGCTTCGTTATTTACCTGCTACATAAAATGGTGCATTGGGCGAGAATGACGAGGTAAGGATTTTTCCTTTCCCTTGGATGACTGCATAACCGTCTGCCCTCTATCCTCATGGCAGGAAAGAACAGACTAGGCGCCAAGGTCACATTTTTGACTGAGTCCAGCTCTCTCTGCCTTGGTGGGAGGGGTGCCTGGTCAGTCAACCAAGAACTTGAGCCTGGTTGAACCGACGTCTGTAGGGAATTGGAAGATCTTCAGGATTGTGAGTATGAACTGTTTGGGAATTTTGATTGTGTTTATTGTGGGGGAGGGAGATAGAGGAGATTGTGAGCCGCTCTGAGACTCTTGAGAGGAGGGCAGAATATAAATCCAATGTCGTCGTTGTCTTCTTCTTATTATTATTTATACCCCGCCCTGAGCCTGCCTCGGTGGGGAGGGTGGGGTATAAATAAAATTTTCTTCTTTTTCTTCTTTCTTCTTCTTTCTTCTTTCCCTAAAAGTGTCTTGTCTAAATGTTTGGTGTCATGGGGAACTTAGAAGCCAGAATTCTGGGAAATGTTAAAGAATGGTAGTTCCACATGGGCAGGCAAGGCTCCTTTGTCCCTAAACCTTCCCTACAAGAAAAATCTAACTTTTGGATTTGAATGTCTTTTAGAATGGAGAGACCTGGCTTTGTAAGGTAACAAAGACCTCTCTCCCCTTAATAAAATAGGGAACAGAAGAGCAATGATTGGGACTAAAATTAGATGAGGCCAGTTCTCAGGGGGAGGCCTGGAGATCTCCTGGAATCACAGCACAAAGTTCCAAGCTGCAGACTTAGTTTTCTCTGCAGGGTAATGGACGTTTGGTGTGAGTGAGAGCTTAGTGGATCTCATCTTTCTTTAGACTTCCATTTTAGATCTCTAGCAATCTGTCCTGTCTGGATATGGCAACCCCATTCAGGAAATAAAACTAACTGCAGAGAATGTGGCCTTGCCCAAAAGATGAAATCTCTGTTAGTGTGACAAAGTCTGCCACCTGTCTGGCCAAGGTGGGTCAGCAGACTTGCCAACTGATAGTCCAACACAGGTCCAAAGTCTGGTATTTCCCCCAGAAACACCAGGAAGGTAGGTTGCCACCAGACTGGATAAATCCTTTAGCACAGAGGCCCTAGTCAAGCCTCTGCCTATTAGGAAAACTCTAGAGAAAACCAAGCCACACCACTGCAGCAAGGGGTTCCCCAAGTCAGTTTTCACAAATTGATAGTAGGTATTTCCAAAGGCTAGTGGATAAGTTTGGCTCAGATTGTGGTGGCCCTGAAAGCATTGGTTTTAGTGAGTTGTTCAGTGTAACTAGCTAACTGGGTATAAATTCAGAGAGCTAGACATTATCATACAGAGTTCAAGTGTTCAGATGGAATCCAACGGTTTCCCCAAACGGAATTATGTCAGGAGGCTGTTCAGCATAATAGGCTCTAGTCTAGGTTAGGCTAGGCAAAGAAATGTACTTATTATGTTATTTTATACCTCCCAGACCCTCGTGGTGTATCCACTTAAGGCTATTCAGTTATCTCAGCACTAAAATTCAGTTGGTGCATGCCTGCTGCATTAGAGTTAGCCCAAAAGAACTTAGGTTCAGCTCTTTTAAAATGCAGCCAGGATGCAAATTAAATAAATACAATTTATTGTCATGATTGAGAGAGAGATTTAGAAAGTTGTACCTGTATTTTCACCTTTAAAATGCCAGAATCAAATACCTCTGAGAAAGAGAGATTAAACTAGTTTTGTTAAATATTTACTGCTTTAGTTCTATAAATTTCAGGATCAAGGAAAGGCCTCTGAGCATGTACAGAGAGTGCCTAAATCAGCCCCAAATTGGAGCCTGGCTTAGGGAAAGATTGCAAATTTGCCGTCCTCCTGCCCCTTTCCCCACAAAAACACCATGGCACAGAGTGTTAGAGCTGCAGTACTGCAGTCCTAAACTCTGCTCACAACTTGAGTTCGATCTCCAGTGGAAGCAGGGTTTTCAGGTAGTCGGCTCCAGGTTGACTCAGCCTTTCATCCTTCTGAGTTTGGTAAAATGAGTACCCAGCTTTGCTGGGGGAAAGTGTAAAAAACTGGGGAAGACAGTGGCAAACCACCCCGTAAAAAGTCTGCCATGAAAATGTGAAGTTGCGAAAGCAATGTCACTCCAGACTTGGAAACGACCGGTGCTTGCACAGGGGACTTTTCCCTTCCTGCCCTTCCCTCACCAGGAAGGAATGCTAATCCTCTTCTCTTTACTCAATCTGATATCTTTAACAGAACCAGAAAAGAGAAGTAAATTGCCAGCATCTTTGCAAATAGTCGAAGTTTTCTCTTTTGCATGGAATTTATGTCCTAGCAACTTTCACTGTATTTTGGCTAGGAAAACTTTTGCAGACAATCTTTAGCTGTTTTAGTAAAGAAAAGGCACTTAGCCAAATATAGTCTTAATTGTAGAAATAAGAAGTGTAAAGCCTGAACCTCCACCAGGCAGATATCTCATCATCTTCCCTATCTTGTGTTTATATAAATGCCCCATGGTATCAAAGGGGGGAGGCACAGTTGAGATATTTTTCTGAATTCTCATATTCTCCTGATTTTGGGTCTAAGGGTACAAATTCAAACTTTTGAAATTCTACAAGAATGTCTCCACAAATAAAATGAGTAGTTTTAAATGCCTGGAAGGAAGATGTGTATATGTTAAAAAAAAAAAAAGGCAAGTCAGTTTGGAAGCTACTTGGCTTGCTCAAAACACTGTTTTACAAGGGTGCCAGTCTCCAGATGGAACCTGGAGATCACTCCCAAAAATATAATGTAATGCCCAGAACATTAAGGCTAGTGCCTCTGGAAGAGAAAGTGTCCAGAAGGCTGCACGTCTTGTAATCTTCAAATTTGATTCAGAAATCTCCAGCCTGGAGCTGGCATCCCAAAGTTCCACTTACAGCTAATCTTTCTCTGCTAGAGAAAAGACCCTGCCTGTAAACTGCCTTGAGGCAAGAGTTCTTCTAGATTAGACGCTATTCCTCTGATAATGTATTTCTTTTTGCTTTACCTTTTGAGTCTGAGAATATTCTTCTAGTGACTGTTAGTTTCCCTTGTACTTAGATTTTGTAGCTTTAATTTAAAGGGGAATATTTTTAAGATATTTAGCTTGTGATCTCCTTTGTTTTAAAGAAATGGTGCACCTAACAGATCTCTTGTTAAGTTTTTTGATCTGGGACAATGGGTTGGAAGTTTATATTTGTAATCTTGGGTTTATATGGAGCATCTATTCTGCTAAAGCTATCCAACCTTTTGGAAATTTTATATTCTTGGGATTTTTGTTAAGAACATTTCATACCAGAAGCATGTGGTCTTCAGGTTTTGCATCTGGCAGTTCTTCTGTCTTACTTTGGGCTGCTTCCCAACTTTTCATACATTTGAATATGGGGGTTCCTTTGATGGTTGGTACTGAGTTTTTGTTTAGAGCAGTGTTTTGAAGTTCTGCCTCATAAATTTTGGTTTCTGCAAGACCTCTTTCCATTTGAAGTTATAACGTGTTATAGAGAAATATCTATACCCTTCCTTGGGTGGAACTGCCCTCTCACTGTGCAACTTCTCTCTTAAGTCTTGAGAAACGAATACTTTGCTGTACCAGCGATCCAGTTATTCTCAGTGTCATGTTTCCTGTGGAAATACCCTTTTTAGATTTCTTAGTAATTTAGTAGGCAGGATTCCTAAAAACTCTTGGTCTTCATTGGAAATCTGGACTTTAATACTGTTCTGCGTTCTTCAAAAGGTATATCTTCATTTGCTCTCTTGACTATCCAACCTTTTGGAAATTTTATATTCTTGGGATTTTTGTTAAGAACATTTCATACCAGAAGCATGTGGTCTTCAGGTCATTTATAGTAATAATAATAATAATAATAATTAATTTTATTTATACCCCATCTATGAACTGTGCATATCAATCTTCTTATTCAGATATAGTGTGAACCTCTTACTTGTGGAAAGAGGCATCTATATGCTTATCTATCAAATGTTATGCCTCCAACAATAGTATATTGTTGGAGCATGACTTTTCTGAGTGTTTTGTTCAGAAAATCCTTTCTATGTTTCATGTTCTTACCATGGTAGGACTCCAGTTCTGCTTGATTTTGTGTTTCAATTCAGTCTCCAGTCCTGGCCAGGCTTGCTACTGGATAACACATTTACTTGTTTTAAGTTCCTGCCTCTCTGTTATTTCAACCTTCTTTGTCAAGGTGTATTAACCAGAATTTTCCTTCCAGGATTGTTTTGTTATATATGAAGAAAATCGGGATCTGCAATTCAATTTTAGTGCATGCTCATTATTATATAGTAATTTTAAGAATTACTGGTATGTCTGCTAAGAATTGTTTGTTTAAGGATTAACTATTATTTGCTTTTAGGATTTTTGTTGTTAAAAGTTTGATGAAACCCACTCTCACACCTACGTGAGACCCACAGAACAAATTTTGGATGAGCAGACACGGAGGAAGATGGGATTCAGAGGGACTTGAACACCCCACTGATGTCCAATGGTTTAAATTCTCTAATCCAGTTCTCTAATCTTTTTTGGGGGGTCTGATCCCTCGCATACATGTATGTTAAAGCTGACATTGTTCTATTGAGGCCTCAGTTTTGTTTTGTGTTTGTTTTTGAAGTTTTTCTTCCCTTTTTGTGATCATTTTCATAATCCAGTAGTAACTTCAACTCTGGTAATCTCTTTTTGGAGTCCCAAATTGTGAACAATTTTATGTTTCTTTTTAGATTCATATTTGTTGCAACAAATTAAAAAGCCTCTCATGAACCTCTAGGTGCTCATTTTCTATATGGATATGCACTAGCCTGAATCATGAGAAGTGATGCATAGAGTTATATTGTGAATTTGTGTTTTGCATAATGTATGTTGTATGAAATCTGTCCTTTAACATTGGAAGGATAGAGACCTTGTCCAACTGAAGCACCATGTGAGAAGGAGGAAGTCTCCTGCCCAAAGCAAGTATGGTAATTTAGCTAATGTATGCAACCCTATCTCAAAAGGGTTGGACTTAAGTTATGGCAATTTGTGGACAGCCAAGGAAAGCTTTAAAGGGAAAAGCACCAATTATTACTGTTTTATTTGTTTGTTTCTCAAAGTATGTTTTCCAGGCTCTTCCATATCTACCTGGAGGACCTGAAATTTGCCTGGTCATGCCTCATTGATGTTGGAAGGAAGGCCTCCCAGAAAACCCCATTCAAACTGAGTTGTGTTTGGGAAATTCCTCTGCCTAGCAAAAGGCTGGTTGCCCCAGCTGATTACAACAGCAGCCCACTTCCAAGTTGTGCTTCCAGGAAAAGGAATTCCTTTTGGCTGCAATAGAAACAGATTTCCCTGTGAAAAGATTGTCATGCATAGAGCATGCAAACTCTCCATGAACTCAAGAAAGAAGATCTTTTGTTAGACCAAGGGAGGAGGGGAATAAGGAATTAGTCAGGAAATGGTTTTTGTATTGTAATAATGTGGCCAGGTGTGGACTGCCCACGGCTGCCAATGTTTTCAAGTATGTCTGAATGTGTGTATCTTAAACACCTAGGATACAACAAGGTGTCTGCCATAAAGGCACATGAGTTGATTCAGTTTATAGCATGTCACTTGCATATGTCCCTTATGTGTTTTAGAAATTGAGATGAGTTCTTGTATTCTTGCATCATAACTAGTAATGTTTTATTGATAAAGAAATAAGTTCTCTAGGAACCTTCCAAGATCTATGTTCACAAATTTAGACTGGACATGTGTCATTATTCAATGCATATACCATGAATGGATTATTTTATATTTTTTAACACAGGCATAGACTATTTTTGGTAGTTGACATTCCTAAACCTTTCCCTTTGTCCCAACTGTGTCATAACCCTGGTTGTTTGAAGTCTGATCAGCAGTGCACCATGAAATGTGGCATACACCCTCCAAGGACTGGACAGTGCCAAAGAGGAGGAATTGATACCAGAGTGCTGCCAAATAAAGAGGGTAGCCTTAAAAGACGGGGGGGGGGGACTCTCAAGCTAGTCTGTGTGCCCAGAAAGGCCCCATAATGGAGACCAGGAAAACTCCATATTGGAAGGCTGGGCTGCATAGCCAAGGCATGCCTCTGAGTGACCTTCTTCCACACACACACCTCCTCTAGATGGAAAATACTGGGATGTGCCAGTGTGAATGGTTAATCCCATCACTGTCTCCTCCCGTGTCCCATCTATACCCCATCTCTGTCAATATACTATTGCATTACCCCATTGTAGTGTCATTTCAGTCTTTCTTGGGAATGTTGAAAACCAAATTGTTACCTAGCTGCCCTTCTTGAGTGGGCATACAGAATTGATTTGTTTGATGATGATGGTCAGTCTCCTTCAGATTTTAAAATAATAAAAAAAACTTTAAGAAGACTGAAAGGGGGGAATGAAGAGGGACCCCTGAATAATTACGAACACCCCTATAATATAATAAATGAAAATATGGTTTTTGTGCCTTCAGAATAGAATGTCTGATGCAATATTTGAAGCAATTGTAACTGTTAAGAGGCCACACAGCTCAAAATGGGTGTGAAGTCAAAGGTTGTAAAAGTAGATAAGAGGCCCCTCTGAGGAAGCTCCTTGTTAAAAACTGATAAGCAGAGGGAGACAGCGGAGTGGAAAATACTAGAAATAACTGGAAGGAAAGCGAGGGGGTGGGGAAATGTTGATAAGCCTGCTTGTTTTGGGTGTGAATAAAAAGGGTCAGAAGGCTGATGATTTTAACTTAGTTATTTTAAAGGCATATGCCTTGCTAAGTTCTACTTTGATGTCAAAGTAAAATACCTCGTTTCAAACCAAGCAATGTGTGGGGCTTCGTTATTTACCTGCTACAGAGACAGGTTTTTGGGTTGTTGTTTTTTCATGCTGCTGGGTTGGCACCATTTCTCCCCAAATGGAATCCATGGAGCGAACTGTGTGTGTGTGTGCAAAGAGGCA
This sequence comes from Heteronotia binoei, assembly GCF_032191835.1. Classification (NCBI taxonomy): domain Eukaryota; kingdom Metazoa; phylum Chordata; class Lepidosauria; order Squamata; family Gekkonidae; genus Heteronotia; species Heteronotia binoei. The sequence continues at coordinate 119,623,172 of NC_083226.1, read as the reverse complement.
TTTGTTTTGGGGTCTGTAAAAACTGAACCTTTTGGTCATATGAACATATGAAAGCTGCCTTATACTGAATCAGACCCTCGGTCCATCAAAGTCAGTATTGTCTACTCAGACTGGCAGCGGCTCTCCAGGGTCTCAAGCTGAGGTTTTTCATACCTATTTGCCTGGACCCTTTTTTTTGGAGATGCCAGGGATTGAACCTGGGACCTTCTGCTTACCAAGCAGATGCTCTACCACTGAGCCACCGTCCCTCCCCTGAGCCACAAATTCTTCAATAGATTTGTCATTGAAAGTACCCTCCCAACACACACACACATGGGGGGAGAGAGATTTGAAGCTCAAACAGGCAATGTCCTACACTATTTTGAAGTTGCCTCCTGTGTTTGCAATGGGAAATTTGCCTCAGGAGTAGCAGGTGACATGGAACTGGAGAGTAGTAGAAAAATCAATACTGTGTTTTACTCAACTGCAGGTTTTATTTACTTACTTCATTTATACTCCCCCTTTCTCCCTAATGGGAAACCGAAGCAACTTATATTGCTCTCCCCCATCATTTTATCTTAACCACTCTGTGAGGCAGGTTGGACTGAGAGTGTATGATTCACCCAAGGCTATCCAGAAAGCTTCTATGTAGAGTACATATTCAAAAACTTGGTCTCCCAGATTCTAGTCTGATACTCTAACTACTGCATCACACTGGTTGTCATCAATAATTTTAATTAATTAATTTTAACCACTAACCACAAGCCACTTTGCTGTCAATTGCCAGTGGGAAAGAATGTATGCTGAAGCATATGAGAAATGCCATTTACTCACAAGTGGACAACCGTTGTCCAATTTCTCACTTCCTCAAAATTTGGGACTAAAGGGCTGAAAAGACATAATACTAGGCATAATTAAACTCCAGATAAAGGAGTACTTTACTACAGTCTTAAGCCTCATCACCTCTAGTCCAAAAAGAAAAAGTCATGAGAGAATCTGGGGTGAGCAACACAAACAGTTCCATAAGAGATCTTGATTGGAACTAAGTTGGCCACATCATTATGTCACTTAGCTATGCTGTGTGACATCACTTGGGTCAATTACGGATTATGTGCTTTAGGAGCAACATCTGAATTCTACTTTTTAACTGTTCCCTAGGCAGTGTTCTGACTCCACCACCCTGAGAAATTTCCCCATTGCATCTCGGGGATTGCATTTACATGTGCTTTGCATGCAGCTGGGAAATTTTCCTGTGCATCCCAGGCAGCTGAGTTTTCAAGAACTGAATACAACATAAAGATGTTTCTATTTCATCCCCAGGGGTCTGATTTGCAATCATCTGAAAAGTAATGTCTCTGTGTGTATGTCTGAATACTACCCCCTCTTACCTGGGTGGTTGTCCTCTCAGCCAGGATAGTATGTTCTGACCCCTGTATGAGAGGGGAAACTTTTCACAGTGGTCCCTTGGCTCCATTGACAGGTGTAGTTTTTTTTTTTTTTTTTTAAAAATTGGCATCTCTCAACAGAATCAAGCTGGAACCATGGTCCCCCAGCTGGCACCTCAGTTTCACTGTGAGGTGCAATTTTCTCTCCACAGAGCAAAAGAATTGTGATCACTCTAGCAACAGCAAATCCAACCATCTCATGGAATAAGCACTCTCTTTGTAAGATGTTTAGATCACTATATAGCTGGCTGGGATCCTAATGTTGCAATGGGGACTATAGCACCACAATTCCAATGAGAGTTACTATTCTCTACTTGTAATTGTTTCTTTTTCATGGAGGCAAGGCATTATGGTTGCCACAGAGTTCAAACCCCATAGGATTTGTAGGGAGGAAGGGGGTAAATTATGGGTGCCAGAGCCATAGGCTGAAGGGCATACCCCTTGTGGACCACATGCAGCTCACAGGCCATATGTTGTGCATCCCAGATCTAAACAAATTTGTATCAAAATGATCAGTTTTCTGAATGCTGAGTCTGCAAACACTCTGCATATCTGTAGAGTGCTTTTTCCTTACACAGTAGCTATACACATCTGCTTTCCTGGTATTAGATGATAATTTCTTGGTTGGAGGAACTGATTTGCAAATAGGTATAACTTAAGACCTGACCATTTCAGTAATTAAGGCACTGGTTAATTGCTATCTCCCCTCCAGCTTTTGCAACCCAGTTTGCAGTTCTACCGCACAGTCTTATGTCCTGAAACAGGTACACTATTTCAGTCAACAAAGGACTCATAGTATGATCATAAGCAAATCACTCTTCCTTGGATAGCTGATGGTTAGCCATATTGCAGATATGCAGCTTCTTCAAAGACTACTGGTTCAATAAAGAAAGCCACAGCCTTCAGCTTGTTAGAGCTGAGCAAGGCTGTGAAGATAGGATTTTTTGGAGGTCTAATTTATAAGGTTGCCATAAGAAAGACATTTGACAGCATATAACACACACATACACACAAGACTACTGTATATGTCTGCTTGTGACAATTGTTGCACAGGTGAACTGGAGAAAATAGGCAGTAATTGGCATTGAAAGCTCAACTACAGTTTACATCTAACACACAGTTAATTTTCATGTGCTTTTAAATTTTTAGCTTGGTTTTGGTTATGTCCTTTAAGGCCTTGAGTAGTCTGGGCCCAACATATCTACAGGACCACTATGTCCCTGGAAGGGCATTATGCTCCACTGGTTGAAATCTGCTGGTGATCCCTGGCTTGAAAGAGGTCCGGCTGTTCTCACTGACCTGGTGGAATGCTCTGCCAGAAGACATCAGGGCTCTGTGTGATCTTCTACAGTTTTGCAGGCAGAGATATTCCACCAAGCCTTTGCATAAGGACAGCAACAGTTGCCACACTGGCACCTTTTTCTCTCCACCCTCTCCTGAGGGGATCCCCCCCACCCCTTATGTGATGTAATGACTGAATAACAGCACTACCATAATAGTGCTACCATAATCTCATCAGGTCTTGAAAGCTAAGCAGCGTCGACCATCATAAGTATTTGGATGGGATACCAGCAAGGAATGCCAGAGTCACTACACAAAGGCAGGGAATGGCAAACAATCTCTGAAAGTATCTTGCCTTGAAAATCCTACAGAGTCACCTTAAATGAGCTACAACTTAACAGCACTTCACATACACAAATAGCCCATCTCTTCCAAGCCACAACAGTGAATACACACAGATACTACATGTATCACAAACCACAGCTGTTATTGTATTAAACACCCAGCTGCTAACATGTCAAAACAGACATCCAGGCCCAGGGAATATGTGCCATGCTCTCTGAGGTCTACTAGAAGGAGAGGAGAAAATTAAATAAAATAACTTTGGAAAACTTAAAACAATATTTACGTAGGTTCTTGTGGTCAAGTGTACTACCCAGTCCCAGGTCTACAGAATAAAGAGATAAAACTATAGAAAAATATATACAATTTAATTACAGAAAAAAGGGGGAAAGGAACATAAAAAGGGATGTAAAAACCAACTAAAAGGTTTGGCAGTTGGCTCCTTTCCTGGAACACGACGACCTAGCAACGGTGATTCATGCCACGGTCACCTCGAGGTTGGACTACTGTAATGCCCTCTACATGGGGCTACCCTTGTGTCGGACCTGGAAATTGCAGTTAGTGCAGAATGCCGCTGCCCGGCTGTTATTAGGGCTCCCAAGATGGGAGCACATTCGGTCAGGGCTTCGGGATCTGCACTGGCTGCCAATAACATTCCGAGTCCGGTACAAGGTGTTGGTCATTACCTTTAAAGCCCTATATGGCCTAGGACCTGCCTACCTTAGGGACCATCTCTCCCCACACGTTCCCCAGAGAGTACTACGATCGGGTTCACAAAACCTGTTAGTAATCCCCGGGCCAAAGGAGGCCCGCCTGAAATCCACCAGGGATCAGGCCTTCTCGGTAACGGCGCCTTACTGGTGGAACCAGCTGCCGGAAGAGGTGAGGGCCCTGCGGGACCTAGGGCAGTTCCGCAGGGCCTGTAAGACAGCCCTCTTCCAGCAGGCCTACAACAACTAACTAATACTGAGAAATTTTTTTGGATGGAACTAGAATGCATTTAATAGACCACTGGTTTTTATGTTTTTATGTCTTATTAATGTATTGTTTTAATCCTTAATATGTAAATGTTTTTAAGCTAAATTTATGTAAGTTTACTATGTTGTAAGCCGCCCTGAGCCACTTTGGTGGGAAGGGCAGGATATAAGTCAAAATATAAACAAATAATAAATAAATAAATAAAATTAACACAATGTGCACAGAGGAACACAAAAACAAAACCTAAGGCAGTTAGCCAACCTTACTCCACACTGGACTGTGCAGCCTACTTTGGCTAGTCACCTAAGCTTACTTACTGACGCTCTCATAGTCAGGCCCAAAATATCAGCAGATGTCTCATCTTCCTTGATCTGGTTCTTCTGAATCTTCTCTGGATGTTGATGGGCACCTAGCCTGAATATATTCTGGCTGGTTAACTGGCTGCCCTATCACTGACATGGTCTAATTAGAGAGCTGTCATCTAGCCCTGGATTCAGATGCTGAACTGTCAATGCTAGATCAAAAGGATCTACCTGTTGACTTGGTCTGACTCTACAGGTGTGACAAATTACCTCTAGATTTAATTAGGTAATTGCCCACTATCTCAGCTATATTTTGGTGCAAATCCTGGTATACAAAGACTTTGAATGACATAAACGCATACATTACAGTTTCTTGACAACATGACACATAACCTAGTAATATGTGAAAGTACTACTATTAACACAACTATTCAATGTGACATCAGTAGGTACCACTCCATTATATCATTAGACCCCACCTATCAGACTTCACCCAACGTATCCTAGGCCTTAGGATGGTAGGGACCTTAGAAACATGGTTCCCTCACTGTAACATTTTTTGCTATAGATCTGGATAATTATAGTAGGAGGCAAGTTAGAGGGGATGGGGAAAGTCACACTAACATAGATGAGTTGGATCTTAGCAACAGGTGCAGAGAGAAAAGAGCAAATTTAGTGATATTAAAAGAGAAGCAGCAACAGAATATTGTCACTGTTGGATACAGCAAAAGAAGAATAAGGAGTCATCAAATGAGTCCATGACTACATGCTTCAAAGGTAACAAAATGAAATGAAATTGAGAGGAAAAATTTACATGAAAATGTATGAGCACAATCCACATTATACTCAACTTCTGATGAAGCGATAACAAATGATGGCCAGAGAATTCAGAGAAAGAGTAGCAGAGACTAAGTAATACATGAAGATGAAATCAAGGGCATGATAATAATTATGCATTGAAAAGGTAAACTGAGGATTGAGATCAAATGTAATTACAGAAACAAAGAATCATAGAGTTGGAAAGGATCTCCAGGGTCAACTAGTCCAATCCCCTGCACAATGCAGGAACCTCACAAATACCCCCCCCCAAAAAAAAACTTCACAGGATCCTCATTGCTGTCAGATGACCATCCAGCCTCTGTTTAAAAACCTCCAAAGAAGGCGAGCCCACCACCTCCTGAGGAAGCCAGTTCCACTGTGTAACTGCTCTGTCAGGAAGTTCTTCCTAATGTTGAGCTAGAAACTCTTTTGATTTAATTTCAACCCACTGGTTCTGGTCCTACCTTCTGGGAAAACATAAAACAATTCTGCACCATCCTCTGTATGACAGCCCTTCAAGTACTTGAAGATGGTGATCCTCTCACCTCTCAGCCACCTCCTCTCCAGGCTAAACATGCCCAGCTCCTTCAACCTTTCCTCATAGGACTTGGTCTCCAGACCCCTCACCATCTTTGTTGCCCTCCTCTGGACCCGTTCCAGCTTGTCTATATCCTTCTTAAAATGTGGTGCTCAAAACTGAACACAATACTCCTGGTGAGGTCTTACCAGAGCAGAAATAGTGAGAGAGGAATCAATACAAAGAAGGAGGAATAAGGGATTATCAGAATTAATAATGAAGTTTCCAGGGATAAGAGCCAGCTCTGAGCTTCTATCCTCCACAAGTCTTCCTCTCAAATTTATCAAGAAATAGGACTAGGCTAGTAGGCCACCAGTTTCCCAACAGTAGAAAGGCAGGTCTCTTTGGTCTCTTTTCAAACCTTTTGGATGTAAGACCTGTTTATTCACCAACTCTTTAAATTGCCCCCATTATTCCTCCCTCCTTGGGAACAAAGTAGATAATTTGCATGTGTATTGATATATACACTGAAAGAAAATATTATGAAGTGTAGAGAATAAGTTGGTATATGATAAAAATAATACTAGTTTTCTTTTCCTACTTTAATCAAGATCAGTTTCGATGTGTATAGAAAACGGCAAGAAACATCATATTTTCTCCATACAGTATCCCAGGAGAAACTTCATTTTAATATAAACTTTTCTAGATCCCTGGTACTATTCTGGATTGACAGAAAGAATGTGTGTAATCCGCAGGCAGGCACATATATTATTAGAAAACAGTTAAATGTTTATAAGAGGATGAAATTCAGAATATAAATTGAAGACACCTTCTGTTTCTAATCATTCTCTTGTTACATTTCCTCTGACATAAAATGTGTGCAATGATTTTACAGATGTTTTATCTGAATATAAGGGGAAAATAGAGGATATACTCAACTTAGATCATTTGCAGACTGAATCCATGGGTCCATTAATTCTGGAGTGATTTATTCTTAGCTTTCCAAACACATTTGCAATATTAAAGTTTCAAGTACAATATGCCAAGGAGCCTTAGAAGTAGTGACTCATTGATGAAATGCAGGGAGATATCAATATTTTATTGCCAAAAGCATTACAAAAGTGATTTGTTTATAGTACTTCCCTTAGAACAACCCTTGAAAAGTTTTTGAATTTGTTTTAGCATTCCTGAAGTATCAGAACACAGAAAACCCTTTGTCTATGATTTTGTTTGGTCTAAATTTTAACAACTGAGTGCCCTTCTATATTTATTTGTGAAAAACTCGCACCTTAAAGGTTCAGATAGGCAGCAAAGGACAGGAATGTACAGCCCATTCTGAAGAATCTGAAGTCCTTATTGAGAATACAGAGAATCTGATCAGGCAGCATCCCTACAAACTGAAAGAATGCTAGGTAGGCTTATATACAGTATTCTCTATATTCACCACAAAAAACCAGATTGATCTGTTCCTGCAGCATGATAGCAAAATCTATCATAACTCTTTGTAAAGACAGATGCTATGAATGAATGAATGAATGAATGAATGAATGAATGAATGAATGAATGAATGAATGAATGAATGAATGAATGACATATCTGTAACAGCATCTGGATCCATTACCCAACATAATCATTACAGTGATTACTAGGATAATTAGGTCCTTTTTTGGCTGGCCTACTGTCCACTCCCAAAATGGTCCAGTCTCATGTATCAGGAACAGCCATATGTCCCCTTGCCCAATATAGGCTGCCCTCTTGGCAAAGACTGCCCCCATTACAGTCTCCTTATCACTTAGGGTTGCAAGGTCTTACATGGCTCTCAGCAGGGAGATTTTCTTTGAGTGTGCAAAGTGCACACAGTGCAATGACATCACCTGGAAGTGATGTTATTGTGCTGGGCATGTTGTGTGTGTGTGGGGGTGTGTGTATGCTAGCATTTGGGAAAAAACCCTATGATTATCATAGAGTTTCCCCCCCAAATGCTAGAGTGTCTCCCCTGTAATGTGCCTGGCATGATAACATCACTTCCGGATGATGTCATCATGCCAGGCACATTGCAGTGTGCGGGTGCTCTTCAGGGGCGGGGCTCCCCCACTGGCCAGTTTGATGGTGGTGGCCCCAAAATCAGAGAAAACCCTGCCCCTGATGGGAGGCTGGGAACCCTATTATCACTGCATATTCCTCCAACATATATTCTCCATCACCAAATCCCATATTTGCTACATCCAGACTGCAACTGTGTATCATCTGCAAGTGAGAGCCTGGGTCAGGGACACTAGATGATCAGTTGAGATGGCCATAATGTTCTCCTTTACTTTGGAATGTCCTGATTGGAAAGGCCTGATTATGCACACATTCTGCCCTCCATTTACTATGACTAGCTGCTGAATCAAACCTTTAATTTGTAAGTCTTTGGGATAAAACCCCACTTCTGTACTCTATACAGTACCTAGCACATGCTGGGTATTAAATAGATGTTATAGATTATTTTGTTATCATATTATGTGCTAATATACTAATAGTTATCTGGAACATTAAAAGTCTAAAGACATACAATTAGTGCCCTTACATTCTTAGTGGTTTCCAGTTAAACCAAGTCTATATTCTATAATCTTTTATATATTTATATAGATACATTTTAGAAAACAAAGTAAGAGTACAGAAAAGGTTCCCAACCTCCAGTTGGGGCCTGGAGATCTCCCGCTTTTACAACTGATCTCCAACTGGTAGAGATCTGCTCCCCTGGAGAAAATGGCTGCTTTGAAGGATAGATTCTATGGCACTGTACCATGCTGAGGTCCCTCCCCTTCCCAAACTCCACCCTTTCCAGGCTCCACCTCCAAAGTCTCCAGGTATTTTCCAACATAGACCTGGCAACCCTAAAGGAGATACAAAAAGGATAGAGGAATTATATAACCTAATTCTATATAACAAGAATCCGGCCCCTTCCCGCCCGTGCCGACTTCAGGTGGCTTTAGGGCGGGGGCCGATTTTGCCTCCCCGGATGGAGCAAGGCAACGGCCCCTTCATCCGGGGATACAGCGGGCATGGTCGTCAGGGGCTTTATAAGCCTAACCACGCCTGCGGCCACGCACTTCTGCTGGCCGTTTTGGAAGAAGAGGAGTCTTCTTCCCGCCCCCGTTAAGGCGCGGCAGCAGGGACTTTACCTCGGCGGTCTGAGGTGAAGCGAGGCCTTTCCTCTAGCCGGTCGCGGCGAGCCAGGAGCGAGGCGCGGGCTGTCGCCTGACACCCCCTCGCAGGCTGGGTGTTGCGGAGGGTCTGGGCCGCCGTCCGAGGCCGGCTAGCCACATGCGGCTTGGGCCGCTTCAGGTTTGAGGGCCCTGCTTGGGGGGGTTTGCTTTGTGCGGCTGCTAGCCGCACCAGCCTGGAGCGCGGCATCGGTGCCCTCCCCCTTTCCTCTCGCGGCTGCGGAGTGTGGGCTTTCTGACTGCCGCCTGATTGCGCGGCCTGCGGCCCCTCCTGGGCCCATCCTCAGAGCTTGGAGGCTCTCTTGGCGGGGAGTTCAGCGAGCCCCTCCCCCCCACACACACACGCGTTTTGCCTGGCTCAGGCTATTTGTGTAGGTGTTGGTCTTTTCTGACCCCCCCTTCTTCCCCCTAGTGGAGTGTCGGGTGGGGTGTTTTTTAGCTGGGTCAGACGTCGCTGGGCCCTCTTGCTAGGCCAATAGTGACCCCTCCCCCCCACCACCACCACTTGCGCAGGTGCCTGGCAGGCATTTTCCTTTCGTTGGTTGGAGCCCAGAATTAAACATGCCCAAGGGGCAGGGGAAGTCCAAGGGCAAGCAGCCCTTAAAGACTGGGAAAAAGAGGCCCAACCCTGGCGGCCCCCCCCCCCGGGGCAGAGGAGGAGGCTCAAACCAGGCAGGCTATTGTCAATAGCCTCGAAGCACTGGAGAGGCACCATGGTTTGGTTCCTGGGTCGACTCGGCCCGCTCGGGGGCGCAAGGCTGCGCGGACGTCGACTAGGGCTTTTGAACAAGAGGTCCTGGCTCGGCTTTCTTCTTTGCAGGAAATGGCGGCCCTTCCTGGGCCTTCGGATGGGCCTGGACAAGAGCCGCTCGATGACAGCTCTGATGTTGAGGAAGGTAACGCCCCTGTGGGGCCGGCTCTTCCGGGCGGTGCAGGCGGAGTCACCCCAGGCGGGGTTCCGGCCGGCTTGGAGTCTGAAGGTGAGCATGGCCCGCTTGGCAGTACCGGCGCTTGGCCTTGGGGCGGTTGGAGTCCCTGGCAGCCACTGGGAATGGCCAGTCATCTCGGCAATTTTGGCCATGGGGCCCCAGCGGGCCAGATGTTTGCACCCAGTCCTGCCGCCATCGGTGGCTCGTTTGGGCAGGGGCAAATCTTGCCTTGGGGTCCGTCCTCGGGGCCTGGGTCTACAATTACTGCCCCAGCCTCCGCGGGCTCTTCAGGTCAGCCACCTTCGGACGGTTCTCTCCCCTGGGGTCACCAATTTGCCGGCCCTCCCGCAACAGGTTGGCCGGTGCAGCAGTGGGGGGGTTGATGTTGCCCCCCAACGCATTTGGGCTCTGTCCCCTTTCACTGCCGCCCTTTTGGGGACACGGCTATGCCCCTTGGGGATCACCTGACAACTGCCACTCGGGAGAAAATCTTGCGCGGTGAATATGTTGACGTCTTTGGCCTTCTATACCGTGAACTCGAGAAGAAGGACAAAGACGAACTGGAGGACAAGGACAAAGAAAAGATCAAACGTCGCAAGGTTGAGCGGAACTGGGCCAATTGGCTGCCTGGGTTCCTCATATATGCTGGGGTTATTGTGCGCGCACGCAACCTGTACGGGTGGCGCCGCTGTTTCAATACGTAGATATTATCTACAAGGCTTATACGGACTTCTCTGGCGCTGCATGGCTGCAGTATGATGAGGAGTTCCGCATGAGGGCAGCTCTTAACCCCAGTATTCCATGGGACCATATTCACCAGCAGCTGTGGTTACAGCTAATGTCACCTGCCAAGCCCAATGCTGGTGACAGGTCCGACAGTGGCCACTTGGTGAGCAGGCATTCAATGGCGTCAGGTCCCCGCCCATCGGCGGGGCAGTCGGTTCAACCATGGCTGGTCTGTTGGGATTTCTCGTCCCCGGGTGGTTGTAGCAGGAAGCCGTGCAAATATAGGCACGAGTGTCCGCTGTGTGGCGGTTCCCATTCCCTGTCCGCATGCAGTAAGACAAAGCCCAAAGCAGGGGGTAAGCGGGCCGGGGGGGGGAACGAACACGCAAGCCACTGGTAAAGGGCCCCAGCCCCATCAAGGTGATGGTTCTTAAAAGCTTATTAGCTGGTTACCCACGTGCCCGCGATCGGGCTTATTTGTTAGAAGGTTTTAGTTATGGTTTCCGCATCCCTTTTCAGGGGCTTAGGGGCCCCTGTATGGCCAGGAACTTACAGTCCATTCGAGGGATGGAACAGGTGGTCAGGGACAAGATCCTGAAGGAGTGCAGGGAAGGGCGAGTCTTAGGTCCTTTCGACTCTCCCCCGGTTCCCAATTTGCGGGTATCCCCTTTGGGGGTAGTGCCTAAGAAGGCCCCCAGGGAGTTTCGCTTGATCCATCACCTGTCTTACCCAAAAGGCGGGTAAGTGAACGATGCCATTCCGGATTCCCTATGTACTGTAAGATACACCTCCTTCGACCAGGCAGTCAAGATCGTGCGGAGTTGTGGATTGGGGGCCGAGATGGCGAAGTGCGACATTAAGTCTGCATTTTGCCTGTTACCGGTACACCCGCACGATTTTGAGCTCCTGGGTTTTGCTTTCGAAGGCAAGTTCTATATGGACCGGGCCCTACCTATGGGATGTGCTATCTCTTGTTCTGCGTTTGAGCGTTTTAGCTCTTTTCTTGAGTGGGCTCTTCGTGTGCGGTCTGGTTCCGCCACAACGGCCCATTATCTTGATGATTTTTTGTTGTGGGTCGCCGGGGGTTGGGTCAGTGCACCCAATTGCTCCAGTCCTTTTTGGACTTATCGTCGGAGCTGGGAGTACCACTCGTCCATGAGAAGACCGAGGGCCCAGTTACTACGTTGACTTTTTTAGGCATAGAGTTGGATTCTGTTCAGCAGGCTTCCAGGTTACCCGGGGGAAAAATTAACAAGTTGAGGCAGATGCTGGCGGCGGTTCGGGGCCGACGCAAGCTGTCGCTCCTGGAGCTCCAGCAGCTGGTCGGTCACCTGAACTTCGCCTGTAAGGTCGTAGCACCTGGGAGAGCCTTTTTGCGGCGCTTATGTGATGGCATGTCCGGTTTGCGCCGGCCCCATCACCGAGTTAGGGTCACCCTGGGAATGAGACAGGATCTGGAGGTGTGGGAGGATTTCTTGGTTGACTTTAATGGGGTGTCTTTTTGGCGGGAGGAGCTGAAGCTCGAAGCCGAGCTCCAGGTCACTTCTGACGCTGCTGGTTCCATAGGTTTTGGCGTTTATTTCCAGGGGCATTGGTGTGCTGATGACTGGCCAACCGAATGGCTGTCCAGTGACCTTTGCCGTAACCTAACTTTTCTGGAATTTTTTTCGATAATTGTGGCACTTCAGTTATGGGGACCGGCTTTGGCCAATCACGTTGTCCACTTCTGGTGTGACAATCTAGCTGTTGTTCACGTGATTAACACACTGTCCTCCAAGTCGCCCCCGGTTATGCGCCTAGTTAGGGCGTTTGTTCTGAGCTGTTTACGGTTAAATGTGTTGTTTCTTGCTAAGCACGTGCCCGGTGTGTGCAATGGAGTTGAGGATGCCCTGTCTCGTCGGCAGATGGAGCGATTCCGCCTTCTCGCACCAGAGGCCGATCTCCTGCCGGCTCGGATGCCCCCAGAGATGTGGCGGCTTGGAGACGCGAAGCCAACCGGGCAATGATGTTAGCATTGGCGCCTTCTACCCGGAAGGCCTACGAGCATTCTGTTGACCAGTTTCTGAGCTTTAGGGACCAGGTGGGGTTGGCCAACCGCTGGCCCGTACCAGTTTCTCACCTTATGCAGTTTTGTGTGCATCTAAAAGGTAAGGGGCTTGTCGTCAAGACTATTAGGGCCAAGCTGGCAGCTCTTGCGTTTACTGCAAAAATTAAGGGTCTACCTGATAGGTCTGATGATTTCAGGCTGTGCAAGATGCTCGAGGGCTGGGCGCATGAGCAGGGGCCCCGGCCCGATACCCGCCAACCCTTGTCTCCCTCTGTTCTGAAAGGATTGCAGGCGGTTTGGCCTTCAGTCTGTTTTTCCAGTTTTGAAGCCGCACTGTTTCAGGCGGTGGCGATGATTGCATTTTGGGGGGCACTCAGAGTGAGTGAATTAGTCATCAGCTCACGGAAGGACCGCTCTGGGTGGGCCCTTCAGTTGGGTGATGTAAAGATCCAAGGGGACCGCGTTGTCATTTAAATACGCAGGTCTAAGACTGACCAGAAGCAGCGAGGCACGCGTATTACCTTGGGATCATGCCACGATAGTGACATTTGTCCAGTGGCAGCCTTGAAGGAATACATCGCTGTTCGCGGAGACGACGTTGGCCCTTTATTTCAGCACAGTGATGGGCTGCCATTGACCAAATTTCAGTTTTGGTCCATTACTAGCCGGGCGTTGGACAAGCTTGGCCTCGGAGGGGTCCAGTTCGGGACCCATTCTTTTCGTATTGGTGCTGCATCCACGGCGGCAGCGATGGGGTATCCGGGACCTGCCATTCAGAAAGTGGGTCGGTGGAGGTCCACGGCATACAAAGGTTATGTTCGCCCCATTTCCCATTGAGGGCGTTGGTGCTATGTTCATGCGTTAATGTGTTTTTTGTTTCAGGTGCTGTGGTTCGGGGCGAGAGGACAAGGATCTTGATCGCCAGCCACAGCATGATATTCTGGGCTGCCCACTATGCTCGACGATCGCCCTTCGGTTCCCAGCTGGGCCTTAGTGAGCTGGCAGTCGTGGAATGGCAAGGGCGTCGTGGCCTACGGTGGGACGGCCTCTTGCCTCTTTTGTTCCGGGGGAGGAATGGTCCTCCGCCGCGGATTCTGTTGATCCACCTTGGGGGTAACGATTTGGGCCTGGTGCAGGGGAGGGCCCTGTCACGTCAGGCGATCGTAGACCTCCGGGTGATTCGGAGCAGGTGGCCCGAGGTGCTGATCATTTGGTCCGCCATCCTTCCTTGTCGGGTGTGGAGAGCTGCATTGAACCCTGCTGGGGTCGAGAGGGCTCGTCGCAAGGCCAATAGAGCGGTTCGGAGGGCGCTCTCTGGTGGCCTGGGCATTTACCTGCCACACCCGGGAATTAGGTCGGATAAGGCGGACCAGTATCGGCAGGACGGCGTCCACCTGTCCGAAACCGGCAACAGGGCCTTTTTGTTGGACCTACAGCTGGGGCTTCGGCTGGCTTTAGGCCAGCCAGTGGGCCCAAGTGCCTAAGCTGAGGCTTGGCATTGTGGTGGCGGGACTTTATGTCAGGTTTGTTTTGGTGGGCACCCAAGGTTTTCCCGCTTAAGGGAAGTAGCGGGGGACGGACAGCAGCTGGGTTCGACGGCCCTCTGCTGTTTTGCCCGCTACAGGGTCACCCCCCTTTTGGCGAGCTGCCCTGGGCGGGCGGCGGCGCCATTTGGCGGGGATACCCGACCGATGCCGGCCTGGCAGCAGCTAGTTTTACCCGGCTGCTGCCGGGGGCTGGGTGGCTCGCCCATCCGGATTGGGAAGGGTTTGGATTCCCTTCGCCTGTCCGGTTAGTTGTTAGGTTGCCCCAGGCTGTTGGTTCAATAAAGTTGCCCTGTTTTAAACCCACATATTGTGTTGTCTCGTTCTTCCGACTGGGGGGGCAATCCGGCCCCTTCCCGCCCGCGCCGACTTCAGGCGGCTTTAGGGCGGGGGCCGATTTTGCCTCCCCGGATGGAGCGAGGCAACGGCCCCTTCATCCGGGGATACGGCGGGCGTGGTCGTCAGGGGCTTTATAAGCCCAACCACGCCTGCGGCCACGCACTTCTGCTGGCCGTTTTGGCCCACCCTCCCACCCGGCAATAGTACAGGCTCCTCCGGTCGCCGTTTTATCTGGGCCAGGTAGGAATTTTTTCATCTCAGCTGATTGGCTCAAGTTGGGATGTTTTTCGACTACCTTGTACTGCTGCATTGAGGTTGGGTTTTTTTGTTAGGTAACTTTATGGGGCGGGACTTTATGTCAGGTTTGTTTTGGTGGGCACCCAAGGTTTTCTCGCTTAAGAGAAGTAGCGGGGGACGGACAGCAGCTGGGTTCGACGGCCCTCTGCTGTTTTGCCCGCTACAGGGTCACCCCCCTTTTGGCGAGCCACCCTGGGCGGGCGGCGGCGCCATTTGGCGGGGATACCCGACCGATGCCGGCCTGGCAGCAGCTAGTTTTACCTGGCTGCTGCCGGGGGCTGGGTGGCTCGCCCATCCGGACTGGGAAGGGTTTGGATTCCCTTCGCCTGTCCGGTTAGTTGTTAGGTTGCCCCAGGCTGTTGGTTCAATAAAGTTGCCCTGTTTTAAACCCACATATTGTGTTGTCTCGTTCTTCCGACTGGGGGGGTAATAATTATACATTACAGATCCAGATGGGCAGCCATGCTGGTCTGAAGCAGTAGAACAAAATTAGAGTCCAGATATCTGAGGAAGTGTGTGTGCACATGAAAGCCCATACCTGGAATAAAACTTTGTTGGTCTTAAAGGTGCCACTGGACTCTTACTTTGTTCTATATATTACAGAGTGTATAAAACAGAAAATATTTCTCCTCAACATCCCCTTCATTATAATTTTTAAGACATTATCTATAAAATACAATGGTCCTTACTTCCTTTGAGTACTTTTATATTCTACATTTTACATTTCAAATTTCATAACTGTTCTATTTTAGTTTCACCATTCCTACATATTCAATGTTACATATTTTGCCATCTCTACATACTCACTATAACTTTTAATATATCAAAACAGAGGAAAGTCTACCTCATAATAAGAAAATGAAAGATGTTTCTGCTCAAAATCCACTTCTTTATATATTTATATTCAAAACGTGTTCTCATTCTGCTTCTACATTCCAATACATTTATATACAATTTTAAGCTGTTTCTCATTCTAAATTTGTCTCCTGCTTGCATAATAGACACTCCTAAAATTTTGTAATTGATCTGTTTCTCAGATAGGTTGCTAATTTTGCCATTAATGCATAGTTGGCAAGTTTATTTTCCCATGTGCATAATCAGGCCATTCTTGCTATGTAGATAATTTTAGCCGCTGTGACCATATATTTGAATATCTCTTCCAATTTTTTTGGTAATTTATTAGGCAGTATACTTAATAGCATATTCTTAGCTTCCATATGGAATTTAAATTTTAATATGTTTTGTACTTTTCCATGTATTTCCTTCCAATATCTTGCTGCTTTTTTACAAGTCCACCACATATGGTAAAAGTGTTTATCTTGGTTTTGACATTTCCAACATTTTCCTTTGCAGGTTTTTTTTTTTTTTGCTTTCTCAAAATCCTTTGAGGTTACATACCATCTAAAACAGGGGAGTCGAACATGATGCCCAGGGGCCAAATCAGGCCCCTGGAGGTCTCCTATCAGGCCCGCAAGCAAGTCTACTTCCTTCTCCCTCTCTTGATTCCTTCAGTTATTAGAGACTGTTAAATAAAATATTGCAAGAAAATATTGCAAAAGTGCTAATTTTTTAAGCATGTATTATTTAAAGAGTTTCTTTAAAAAAAGAAACATCTTTAATTGTGTTTGTGTCCTTTATAAAGTTCATGTCTCTGCTACCTGGCATTACATTTTATGACATAT
The DNA here is from genome assembly GCF_032191835.1 of Heteronotia binoei. Taxonomy (NCBI): domain Eukaryota; kingdom Metazoa; phylum Chordata; class Lepidosauria; order Squamata; family Gekkonidae; genus Heteronotia; species Heteronotia binoei. Next base: position 119,606,736 of record NC_083226.1, on the reverse strand, counting down.
TTGGCCCAGCCTGACAAGATCTCATTTATGTCAGATCCATCCCTCATAACAAATGAGTTTGACATCCCTGCTCTAAAACATTTTGTACCTGTTTCGTTTAATGCCTGGCTGGCTATGAACTTAATCCCCCCCCCCCAAAAAAAACTGTTCTCATTGATGCATAGGTATCTGCTCTCTAAAATTCTGCATCCATTTCATCATACAGTTTTTCAGTTCTTCTTCTATTCCTAACTGAAGTAATGACTTGTATGCCCATTGTAATAAATGTACTTTTTAATTTATAATCAGTTGTACCAACTCAGTCACCTCTCTTAGAGATCCACCTTCCATGTTAATAATCTTTAGTGTCAAAACTGATAATATAGCAACTAATGATAGTTGATTCCTTTATCTCTAATATTTTGCCAGGACTTGATTTTCCCTTGAGCATTTACCATATTGTTGTACATTAAAAAACATTTTTTAAAAAAATTCTTGTGGTCTTATCATGATAATCTTCTGTTGGAGACATGAGGGCTCAATAAATTCTGGTGTGTAAACCATATATTTGAAAGTTCATCTCTAATTATATGACTCCTTTCTTGTGTTATGATAGTTTTGATTCCCTAATCCACAAATAACTGTGTAATGCTTCACCTACATCTGCTAGTTTAAATTTTACTATTCTTTACCTTGGATTTTTAAACCAATCCGCAATCCAAACCAGGCCTGCTGCTTGGTAATATAATTTTATATTTGGAACGAACCCTCCTCTCTTTTTCTCATCTTATAATATTTTTTAAGCTTTTTTTGGTTTCTTGCAATTTCAAATACATTTATCTGTCTTTGACATTCTATCAGTATTTTTTCTAGGTAGCATTTAGAATAGATTTTGATTGCAGAAATTCTTTCCAGCGACAGGATTTTTTAATTTGTTTCCCATCTGGATAAATTTGCTTGTATCAATTTTCAGGTCTTCTGATAATTGTGTGTTGTTGTTTTTTAAAGATTGCAGTTTTGCCCAGTCACATTTATTCCCAGAAATTTAATGGAGCTAGTGGCTTTTAAATTCTATAATATTAAGAATAGAATTTACAACAATAAAATTACTAATCTAGTTAAGAAAAATCACTTTACATGGATGATAAATAGTGCATGAAACATATGAAAGACATTATAGTGGAACATGCTATAATGTATTGTACTACATAATTATACTTAGTTAGATATTTAAATTAATGTATAAACATGAAATACAGTGTGCGAAATGAGAATGATAAAATATTTTTCACTGTTCTATTCCTTGTATCCCTGTCTACCTACAACTCCAAGACCCTCCATCTTTCATAATACTCTATAATATGGTTACAAGTGCATTGAAATTCATCTTGTTAGAATGGTAGTAATATATCCCACCAGGACTACTGTTCCTAGTAGCAATTTAAAATAATTATTGTGAGACTTGATGCTAGACATCAGGTTTGCAATAGAATTACAATGAGGGAAGTGTATTAGAGACAAAACATTGCTGGAAGAAAACTTCATAATGGTGCAATTTGGAACTAAGCCTCAATTTTACAGTAATAGATTCTCTTTATGATGGCACAAAGGAGTAAATGCACTTAGCAAATTTAAATCTATTATTAGTCACACTTTACGGATTGCAGTGCAGAGAGGAGAAAGAATTAGCTTTTTAAATATACTTCTTGCATAAAACAGGTTCCACTCTGAGGAAGCTTATATAAAAACTCCTTGTTACTTTACAGAAATACAGTGAGTCTTGAAAACTATAAGGAGTTGCACTTGTTTGGAAAGCCTTTTAAAATAATTTCTCACTTCTTAATTTCCTCAGCTAAATTTCTGAATACTGAATATAACATCTGTATGCTTTTTGTCCTGCCAATATATTATGTAACAAGAAAGACAAATTAATGCTTCAGTCTTTTCCCACTGCTGCCTACGTTACAAATCTGAATGGGAACATATTTATTATAACTCACAGTGGTACTTCACAATTTTTACCTACATTTCCATGGAGAGCCAGTTTGGTGTAATGGTTAAGTGTGCGGACTCTTATCTGGGAGAACCGGGTTTGATTCCCCACTCCTCCACTTGCACCTGCTAGCATGGCCTTGGGTCCGCCATAGCTCTGGCAGAGGTTGTCCTTGAAAGGGCAGCTGCTGTGAGAGCCCTCTCCAGCCCCACCCACCTCACAGGGGGTCTGTTGTGGGGGAGGAAGGTAAAGGAGATTGTGAGCCGCTCTGAGACTCTTCGGAGTGGAGGGCGGGATAGAAATCCAATATCTTCTTCTTCTTCATAATATCTACCCTATAGTTGGTGGTCTATTTTCAGTATATGAACATTGCTAAGTGCTCTTAACATCTTATAGACAAGAACAAGTCTGACAAACAAAAACAATATTTTTATGTTGTTTATTTTCCTTATGTCTAAAAGATTAGCATATTGCTGATCGGAAGCTTTCAAGATATAGTTCTGTGGCAGAAGAGTTGAGTAGAGCAGAAGACCATTTTATCATCTTCCTTTTCTTTTAAGCATCCTCTTTCTGTTGACTATTTCTCTCCTGCAAATGCCATCACTTGGCCAAGTTATCACGAACATTCTTATTCACTGAGAGAAGGCAGATTATAGATGAAATAAATGAACTCACACTATCATAGATATAGTACAAGTACCACAATATTATGGTTCCCATAATGAGAACAGCTTTGAATAGAAAAACAGATTTGCTGCAGAACTAGTCCTATTCATTGCTTTTTTCTTTTCTTTTCTAAAGTAGAGTTGCTAATCCCCAGTTGGGGGCAGGAGATCCCCTGGTATGGAGACCCTCCCCCCACTTCAGAGTTATCAGAAAGTGTGTGTGGGGGGAAATGTCTGCTGGGTACTCCATTATACCCTATGGAGACCTTTTCCCAAAGGGTGTAATGGAGACTTGTTCTGTGGGTATATGGGGCTTGGGGGGGCTATTTTCAGCATAGCATCTGATGCCTCTCCTCAAAACACCTTCCAGGGGGTCCATTTCTATGAGTCCCAAAAGAAGGTGCCCCAATCCTTCATTATCTCCAAATGGAGGGAAGGCACTTAAAAGGCATGAGGTCCCTTTAAATGTGATGGCCAGCACTTCCCACAAAGTCCCCAGATATTTCTTGAGTTGGTCCTGGCAACCCCATCCTAAAGAGACAACATACCTGCTTTGCTACTGGAGAATAAAAGTACATAATATTAACTTAGGTACTGCCTTAGCCAATGGCAACATGGGCAGCTGCCTGGAGCCCCATGGTGAGGAAGGCCCTCCAACCACCTAGAGCCCCACCCAGACAGAGGAAGTGAAAAAAAGAACAGGATCCCAATGCTGCCACTTGAACCCATCCTGTCCAGGACCAGGGGAGTCCACTCACAGTGAAAGCCACTTATGTCTGCCTTTGGATAGCAGACACAGCAGCAGCCACTTGTGCCCACTCCATATCAGACACAGGCAGCTGGCTTCTGGTGACAGCTCTCACCTGCCTCACTCAGTGAGATGGCAATGGCCCCCAAGTGGGGGGTAGCAGTGATTTTGGGGGCCCATCCTGGACTTTTGCCAAGGGCATTAGAATCAAAATCAAAAGTCTAATATGGTGGAGCCCCGTAGTGCAGTGTGGTAAAGCTGCAATACTGCAGTACTAAGCTCTGCTCACAACCTGAGTTCGATCCCAGTGGAAGCTGGGTTCAGGTAGCCAGCTTGAGGTTGACTCAGCCTTCCATCCTTTTGAGGTCGGTAAAATGAGTACCCAGGTTGCTGGGGGGGAAATGTAGATGAAGGCAATGGGAAACCACCCCGTAAAAAGTCTGTCGTGAAACCAATATCACCCCAAAGTCGGAAATGACTGGTGCTTGCACAGGGGACTACCTTTTTTAATATGGTGGAACATTTCTGTGGCTAGTGCTGGCATGTTTGCTGTATTTCCCTCCTCTTCTTTTTATGGGCAGAGCAATAATTAGCCTTTAAATAGCTTAAAGAATCTCCCCCCCCCCCCCCAATATAGATCATATAGTAAACACATTTACAAATAGAGACAAGGAGGAAATTGTGTCATTTTGGATCAACAGATGGTGCAACATTTGCACAGCTACATTCCACATATCAGTTGAAATCATAACACACAAACTACAAGGTGGAAATCACATTTTCCTGGCAATGACATTGCAATAGTACTGGGAAAATGTAATATCCTTGCAACAGAAGCAGTATTTCGAAAACATCTGGAATCCTTGTAATAAATCAGTAAAAAATGTATATTTTTTCCTCTTAAATTACTCATCTGGAAAAGTTCCTAGTGTTTTCTCATGAGAGCTACAAATATTTCCAGGACAAAATGTTAACAGCGGAACTTTGGGCGTTATAAAGCCATGTAAGAGGTGACTAAAATAAATGGTACCTGCCAATCCCCTAAAATTTCAAAAGGGACTGCAACCCTAAATTGTACTATCAAGTAAAACTTTTAAAAATCGTAAGTTGTCACTGACTACACTAAGCAACACTCCACTGAACCCCCCGGATTAGGAAAAATGGAAACACCTATCTGAATGTCATTGGCTTTCTGGAAACACTTCATTTGATGCTGCCTCATTAATCCTCCTAATGACTCTACAAACACAGAGAGACAAGAAAAGGAGTCTAAGATTGAACTCTGAAGTTTCACATGAGGGAGTATTTGGGAAAGACAATCAATTAACCAAAGCTACTCTCCACAACATAAAGCCATAGCAAAGCAAACTGTGTTAGATCTACTTCCCCTTGAATATACACATGAATCACAGTCCCTTACTGATGAAAGAAGGCAACAATTCTATTCATATCTTCAGGTGTATAATAAATGGCAATGTGGTTTCAGTTTGGAGCCTCTAGACCAGGGGGTGTCAAACGTGCGGCTCATGGGCCAAACTGGCCCCCGAAGGGCTTCAATCAGGCCATTGGGGCTCACTTCTCCCCCTTCCTGTTCTCACCCTGCAAAGCTTGGAGGCTTGTAGTGATCCCAGATCCTTCTGCCTTCTCTTTGCAGAGGCTAAAGCAGAAGCAAAGCTGCAATGAAAATGTGGAATGGATTTCTCAATCAGGTCTATAGGCCAGGGGTGGCCAACGGTAGCTCTCCAGATGTTTTTTGCCTACAACTCCCATCAACCCCGGCCATTGGCCATGCTGGCTGGGGCTGATGGGAGTTGTAGGCAAAAAATATCTAGAGAGCTACCACTGGCCACCCCTGCTATAGGCAGAGCACACTGGAATGGGAAATCCACTACATGTTTTCCTTGTAACTTTGTTTCAATGGAGAGGTTCAACTTCCCAGCATTCCTATGGCCAGCTGAAGCTTCCTGGAGTTGTGTCCTTGCAAATCAAGCATAGACGCTTTGAGTCAGCTTTGTCTCTTCTCAAATGGAGTGAGAACTAGTGCCTAGTAAGTATTCTAACTTGGGAACCCACAGCCAAAGGGGGAATTACATTGGAGAGCCATTGCTAATCTGAGTAAACAGGGGGTGGGGGTGGGGGGGGGAGAGCTTGCAATGCCTTGCCTTGCTATTTCATGTTTTCCCAGGCTGAGATAATTTTTTTTTTAGTTTTCTGCTGAGTGATATCTGTGTTTTCCTTGATGTTTTATTTTTAAAATTGCATTGCAAAATCCCATTATTCCCCTACCTTTGCATTTTAAACAAAATTTTGCAAGTGTTTTAAGCATGTTTGCAGGGCTTTTTTGAGCAGGAACGCAGTTCCGGCTGGCTTGGTGTCAAGGGGTGTGGCCTAATATGCAAATGAGTTCCTGCTGGGCTTTTTCTACCAAAAAAGCCCTGCATGTTTGTATTTTAAGTTAAAAAACAATATATTTAATTGTGTTTGCCTGTGTCCTTTATAAAGTGTACATCTCCTCTCTCTGGCATTACATTTTAGGACATGCATGGTTCGGACCTACAAAGTCCCATTTATGTCAGATCCGGCCTTCCTAACAAAAGAGTTTGACACCCCTGCTCTAGGCCTTAGCCATGTAATGTTAAGTTGAGTCATATTTTTACTTCCAGTTTGGTGAGAATAGAGAGTGAAGATACATCTGATACATCATGTTCTGAATAAAGAAGCTAAATGACAAAAGTCCTAATGACCAGTAGTATATGTAACAGAATTAAAAAACCAAAGTCCAAACATAAAGAGTAACCCACACAGAACCATGAAACACAAACAAATCCTTACAGTTTTAGAAACATTTCATGTGTAACAATTCAAAAAACCTTAGTATGACAAAGGTAAATAAACCCATAAATGAAAAAAATCTGACTTGTGTGGTTGTTGTAATAGTTCTGAGGCTTAATACAAAAATCCTTTAAGCAGCCCCACACTGCAACTCTACAAGTCAGATGCTAATATTTCACAGAAGCCCTCCAATGTGCATCAGAAGACATAGCAGATGCAAGATGAACTGGTTTTGGTCAGATCTTTTCAGCTAGCGGCTTCCCGTGCCTTATGCAATAAATTATCTCTGCAAAGCTCCAGTCTGAAATAAAGTTGACTGTAGTTCATACAATTCTATGGCTAGTTCCATAGCATTTGCTTGGAGAGAAGTTAGATGACCATACTAAAATCAGGTTCCACGAAATACGACTCCAGATTACTATACATAGTGATTTAAGACTCCTGCTAAATAACTTCAAGCTAGACAGAACAGTGAACTAGTTATTAAATATGGTGTCTAAGATTCTTGCTAAATGACTATCAGATTTTGAAAACCTGGTATCACTGGATTAAATCGCTTAGTTTGTTGAATAAATAACGAAGAAGTTTTAATAGAACTTGGAATAAATGTACAATTAGGGTTTGTAGAATCTTTCGGGCTCAAGTGCTGTGTTCTACTGGAGAAAGTTTTCCTTCCAGACGTTTCGTTCTCAGCTGCAGAGAACATCCTCAGTGGTGTTGCAGCCAGAGCAGGCGCTCTGACCTTCTTGGCTGCTGTGCATTGAGTGGGGCCAGGGCTGCTGGAGAGCTGCTATTTCTAGGGTGGAGAGGGTGTGATGAAAGGGCAATTGATTCTACAAAACCTAATGATGTTACCAGCCATGAAAACCTGAAATCTTTGATAAAATGTACAATTAATTAGGGTTTGTAGAATCTTTTGGGCTCAAGTGCCGTGTTCTACTGGAGAAAGTTTTTCTTCCAGACGTTTCGTTCTCGGAAGAAAAACTTTCTCCAGTAGAACACGGCACTTGAGCCCGAACGATTCTACAAACCCTAATGATGTTACCAGCCGTGAAAACCTGAAATCTTTGGTACAATTAATTGTTACAGTTTTGAATTTTATAATTATTATCTTCCTTAATGAGTTGTGCAACTGCTGTTTTGAATAATGCTTTTTATAGGGCAGGGTAGGGTTGGGTAGATGGCACTAGGGATGAGTTTAAGGAACCAAGGGGCAGTGGCATGAAAAAGTCTGGGAACCACGAGTTTAAAGATTTAACAGGAATTTCATGAAATAAAGGAAGAAGACATAAATTTATATTCCACCCTTCTCTCTGAATCAGAGTCTCAGAGTTGCTTACAATCTCCTTTATCTTCTTTCCTCACAACAGACACCCTTTGAGGTGGGTGGGGCTGAGACAGCTCTCACAGAAGCTGCCCTTTCAAGGACAACCTCCGTGAGAACTATGGCTGACCCAAGACCTCTCCTAATAGCCACAGCTGGGGCTCTGCTGGGCGGCCCAGTTTAAACCAGACTCCCCAACAGATCCCACAAAGCAGCTGATTCTATGGAAGAACTCTCCCTGCAGGCTCAGGTGGGGCTCACATGGGGACCCAGTTTAAACTGGACTGCCCCAAAGAGCAGGATAGACCAGGGAAGCAAAAATAAATTAATGCAAACAGATCCTTATATGTGCAAAGAGGGTTAAGCTTAAAAAAAAATAAGCCTGTAATAAAATTTATATTTGTAACTAGGGGTGTGCAATTTGTTATCTCAGTATTTTGGATCTATTGGAAAAATATTCAGGATCCACCCCCCTCTCCAAAAAAACCAGATCCCAATATCAGTAAACTATTCAGATCTGGGATCTTTCAAAATCCCATTTTTCTCCCGGGCCCAATAGACTTGATCCAAAAAATACTGAGGGTAAAAAACAGCTGAGTGGAAGCTCAGCTGGGGTTCTTTTGGGCAGTCCCCTTAAACCAGACTGCCCCAAAGAGCTCACAAAGCAGCTGAATATCTCCTTATAGCTGCAGCTGGGCTCAGCCTGGCAGCCTGGTTTAAACCAGACTGCCCAACACACCCCACAAAGCAGCTGATCCACAGGAGCTGATGCAGGCTCAACTGGGGCTCACATAGGGACCCCAGTTTAAACTCGACTGCCCCAAAGAGTCCACAAAGCTGGAAAGAACTCCCCCTGCTGGCTCAGCTGAAGCTTTGCTAGGAATCTCGGTTTAAACCAGACTGTTCAACACAGCTCACAAAGCAGCTGATCCTGTGGGGGAGAACACTTCTTGCAGGTTCAGCTGGAGCTCTCTTTAGCAGTTTGATCAAACAGCCTAAAAAAGGCCCCGCTGAGTCAGTGGGGAGAGTGCCCTCCCTTGGCTGTTTTGTGGGTTGTCTTATGCAGTCCCTTTAAACACCCTGTGTACAGAGACTGCAGGAAAAAGCTCCCCTCCAAACAGCCAGGCAGCGGAAGCAATCTGCTCCAGCCCCTCAGCTGTTCTGGATTTGCCAGTAATTCCCAAATATACCCTCAGTTTTTAAGGTTTGCTCGAAAAATCCCAGATACATTTGGGATGCCAAAATTTACCCCAAAATACCAATAATCTGGTATATTTTCAGTTCAGGTAGACCTGAATCCATATCCCTTTGTAACTTTAATGTTATTTTAATTTAGGATTTGTAGAATCTTTCGGGCTCAAGTGCCGTGTTCTACTGGAGAAAGTTTTTCTTCCAGACGTTTTGTTCTCAGCTGGAAACGTCTGGAAGAAAAACTTTCTCCAGTAGAACACGGCACTTGAGCCCGAAAGATTCTACAAACCCTAATGATGTTACCAGCCGTGAAAACCTGAAATCTTTTATTTTAATTTGTTTTTAATACTGGTCCTTGTCCTAAGTCCATTGAATGATGACAGTTAAGGAACAAACTTTGAAAAATGCTTTGCGTCATTGGTGGTTTGTTTTATGCCACATAAACTTTGGTAGCATGCTGTCTTCATCTGCAACATGTGAGTGTTATCAAGCAAGATAGGATATCCAGCTTAATCCTTCCAAGCTAGTATCCCTTACTAATGCTTGTTTTGGCTAACATCAATCAGCTCTCTACAGAAAGTATGGCATGTACATGACAGGCAAGAAACAAGACAAGACAGATCAGAAGAAAAGGGAGTCAACAGCACAATACCACACAAGTATCAAGGTGACTGAGATTTTTTTCTGCCTGCCCTCACAAGGGCTTCCTTTGATTCACCAAGTTCACTCAACCAAACAACTAGGAATAAGTCTGTGGTTATCTTAAAGAAAAAAGTTGACAGAACTTGTATATATGTGTCAGTTATGATCCTGAATTAATGAGCTATGACATCTCAATCAAACCAGGCCCTAAAACACACAAACACAATTTTCTGAGTGACTCTAAATCAGAAAATCTTAACACCCTCCTACCACTGAATATTCCCTGCAAGAGCTATGTTGGTTTGTTTAACTGCAGCTGATTAAGTGCAAGTTCATTTGTTTGAAAGTAGATTTTTTTTTTATTTTAGGTATTTTTTCAAACTAAAGAAAAACATATCCATCAAACACAACAAATGCTTCTCAGAAATACTAACTTGTGTGAAAATCAAGTAAGTCAAATTGATTTCACATCTATTTTGCTTCCAACTAAACTGAGAGATGTGAAAGCCAAACCAGTAAATGATGAGGCTATGTAAAAAGCTATCAAGAGCAAGGCTGGTTAAAATCGAAGATATGAGGAATTACCTTGGCACTGGTAAAAAGAGCACTTCCATGGTAACTTCAACTCCCAGGACTTCTGGGATACTGAAAATTTTACATGGTGGGCATCTGAATTTATTTTGGCCTGCAGAAAATCTTCAAGGAGTATCTAATCTCATCTAATCAAAACAATAGACCCAAATCAAAATGAAGATGTTTGCTAGGAACTCTCCCAGAATTTGTTTTATACATGATGCTTATGCTTTTGTAAAGATTACGTTATATAAGACTATCTCACAAAATCAGATGCCTTGTCTGTTTGCGCCTCATGACAAAGGGACTTGATAATAGTGAAAGCAAAAAGTTGATATAAAAAAGTGCACAGAGTGATAAGCATATGTTGCATCTACTAGAATATTAATTTCCAACATCAGCTCAATGACAGTATAATTTTAAAAATGTAATTAAGTAATTTTGGGGCAGATTCAACTTATGTGCAGCAGAGAACCCCACAGAGCAATTTCTGGAGCAAATGTCAGAAGTGTCAGACGCTACATGAGACAAAAGGGGAATGATATAAAATAGTCTGATTATCAATTTATAATTGGACAGAGAATGAAACAGTTGTTGCTCCATCATTATGTTATCCTTTACCAATGTTCAATACAAATTTTTTTTTTGCTTTCATCCTGTAATAAAAATAACACCTTTTTAAAAAGTCCTGACATTACAGTGTAATATACTGAATTTTAAAGTATGTTTAAAATAGTTAACTTGTGCTCACACCACAAAATAGGAAAACTATACTTATTGTTTTCTCCATTGATAAAATGAAGTAATTTCTTATAGACAAATGATAACTTTTAGAAATAACCCTCTATTTCTTTTCTTTTCTTTTCTTTTCCTTTCTTTTCATAAATCAGCCTCAAAGTGGTTGGGCAACCTATGTACAGAAAGGTTAAACATAATTCTGCTTAAATTACTGTACTGTTCCCCTGCATATTCTTTATTACATGATCTTCTGTATGATGTTAGCTGCAACAGTGCATAGCAGCTGAAGTATAACCTATTTCCTGGCTGGATACCTTCAACCTGCATATCCCTCACTCTTAGTTATGGCCACTGCACATATATGCTGGCCTCCATAGCTCTTATTTTTGTCTCTGCAACTTAAATCTATGCCTAACTCTACCCTTAAGGCTACCCTCATTACTATAAAACAATCTGAACTATACCAGATAGCATTATGGATTCAAAGGTCACAGAATGCCGCTTAAGTTGGAAGAAAGGAACATTTTCAGTCCCTGTCAGAGTAGCATAATGACATAATCAAAGGGACTGTGGGTAAACAGAAAACACCAGTGTGGATGTATGTAACACAGCTGCTAACCTACTTGAGGATATGGTTGGGTTCTAGGATCCTTACAAGAGTCTGCAAAAGTCCATGCCTCACAGCACCAGCTGCAAGGTACTTACTCAGGAGCACATTCACAGAGCATTCACAGTCTTCTACACAAATTCCCTGATTTATGTTGCTATTCACTTCACTGTGTCAGAAAATGAGTATCTTGCACCTTCCAAGTGGTTCCAAGAGACATATCAGGAACACCTTTCACAGAAGCTGTGATGCTTGGCACCTGCCATGGTTTTAGTCTCTCAGCTTAAAACAAAGTACAGCTTCTCCCACACAGCATCCTGATTAAACAAATTAACTATGGCACTGACTGCAAATGTACACACTAGAGTGCTGGAAATGAACAGATACAATGGCCAAGTCTGTATTTAATTTTAATTAAATTTCATTCCGTAGCTCAATTAATCCACATCTCCAAATGTCAGCAGGACTTAGGCAAATGGAATGACATCTGCTGTGCTGCACATTGACTATAAAACCTTCACTGCATGATACAACTCTGGAAGCATACCAGGAAAGCACTGAATATCTTCACTAACATATAGATTTCAAACTTTGAGTCTCAGAGGAATGGCACTATCATAAAAAGAAGGAAAGACTAAAAATGCTAATATTACTGCTGTAATGTGCATGGTTAGCAAAGAAATGTAACAAGAACCTTTCAAAAGTGTCTAACATATAGGCATCTGTATTCATATCAAATTCAATATCTTAAAAAATATGGCCTTTCACTTTATCAGCAGATTAAGCTACTTTGGAGCTTGTATGGTGAACTCTGAACAAAATTGCAATATATAGCTATTGTTTTTGGAATTGTCTGAAAAGAAAGACAGACGTACTGTATTGTTGCTGATTTAAAAGTCTAGAATTCTCCAGAAAAATGATAAATGGAATTTTAAAAATATTTTGGGTTCTGCAAAGAAATGTATTTTTCCCTTTTGGAGGTTTGAAATGAGCAAAACCTTCACTCTGAATTTAAAAGCTTTTCTCTTTCCTCTGGGCAGAGAACAAGCAGGGAGGACGAAGTCAGTCAATGGCTTTCCAGGCTCACCTCAGCTACCTCTTAAGAAATGCTAACAGTTCTAGCTAGAAGCTAATAGGAAGGTTCAGTCCCCTTCCCCTTCAAGCAGGGAACAAAGATTTGGAGGAATTAGATACTGCAGAGATTTCAAGAAGGGAATAGCTGGAATCTTCAGGAGAAGCATCTCTGACCTGGTCAGTGGGTGGGAAAAGCGAGTGATCAAACTCAAGGGAGAGAGGAGGAAGCTCTCTTTCTTTGGGTGCTGAGTCCATGACAGCAGACAAATTCTCAACTGAGAAGGCAGTCATTGACCATGTGCTGACCTAAAGACCCAGAGAAAGCCACAAGGTAATGGTACTCTATGGAGATCTGTAACTACTTAATCAAGAGGAAACTGTCATATATTTTATTTCCTTGTGAACATTTTCTTTTAAATAAATACTTCCAGAAAAGTGCATTATTTTTTGATTATGCTACCTGGTTGAATTGAGACCAGATTACTTTTTGTGCTTCTCTTTTTAAATATTAATTAAATTTTTGTATTGCTGTTTTAGGACGTCAATCCTGCAGAACTGCTGTCAGATTAAGAACATAACATGAGAACATAAGAGAAGCCATGTTGGATCAGACCAATGGCCCATCTAGTCCAACACTCTGTGTCACACAGTGGCCAAAAAACTCAGGCACCAGCAAGAGGTCCATCAGTGGGGGCAGGACACTAGAAGCCCTCCCACTGTGCCCCCCACAGCACCAAGAATAGAGAGCCCCAGACAGAGAGTTTCAATACACTATGGTTAATAGCCACTGATGGACCTCTGCTCCATACGTATATCCAATCCCCTCTTGAAACTATCTATGCTTGCAGCCGCCACCACCTCCTGTGGCAGTGAATTTCATGTGCTAATCACCCTTTGGGTGAAGAAGTACTTTCTTTTATCTGTTCTAACCTGACTGCTCAACAATTTCATTGAATGTCCATGAGTTCTTGTATTGTGAGAAAGGGAGAAAAGTACTTCTTTCTCTACCATCCCATGCATAATCTTGTACACCTCTATCATGTCACCCCGCAGTCAACGTCTCTCCAAGCTAAAGAGCCCCAAGCGTTTTAAACTTTCTTCATAGGAAAAGTGCTCCAAACCTTTAATCATTCCAGTTGCCCTTTTCTGCACTTTTTCCAGTGCTATAATATCTTTTTTGAGATGTGGTGACCAGAATTGTACATAGTATTCCAAATGAGGTTGCACCATCGATTTATACAGGGGCATAATAATATGGCTGATTTGTTTTCAATTCCCTTCCTAATAATTCCCAGCATGACGTTGGCCTTTTTTATTGCAGTTGCACACTGTCTCAATATTTTGAGTGAGTTATCTACCATGACCCCAATATCTCTCTCTTGGTCAGTCTCCACTCACTCACAACTCATACCACCCTCCACTCCAAAAATTGCCTGTTTATACTCACTCTCTGTTTCTTATTTATTGGCCAGTTTTTGATCCATAAGAGGGCTTGTCCTTTTACCCCATGACTCTTGAACTTACTAAGGAGCCTTTGATGAGGAACTTTATTAAAAGCTTTCTAGAAGTCAAGGTAAACAACATCTATTGGGTCCCCTTTGTCCACATGTTTGTTCACCTCCTCAAAGAAATGTAACAGGTTAGTGAGACAAGATCTTCCTTTACAGAACCCATGCTGAGTCTTCCTCAATAACTTGTGTTCATCAATGTGCCTACTAATTCTCTCTTCAATAATGGTTTCCATCAATATGTTGTCAAATATGTTTAATAACCATTTCCACCAACTTTCCTGGTATTGAAGTCAGACTGGCTGGCCTGTAATTTCCCGGATCTCCTCTGGAACCCTTTTTAAGGATGGGGGTGACATTTGCTACCTTCCAATATGTCAAAGTATTTTATTGTTGTAGCCATAGGCCAAAACAACCCAGCAACCCCCCCAAAGTATACAGTTTACTTCTAACCATAAAAATTAAAACATAAAATATACATAGCAAAATACAGTACTATGAACAAGATTTAAAACATATATAATAAAACAACATGACAGAATGAGACTATAACTTGGCCAAAATTCTAGGGTGGCTGTCGTTATCTTCTTCCTTATTTTTATTGCTAAAAAGATGAGAGTAGCCACCTTAAGGGTAACATCTGGAATGGCATCAGCCAATAAAAAATTAATACATTCCTCTTCTGATTTAAACTTTGTGAGAAATTGATTCAGCAATTTATTTTGAATAAGCCCATAAAATAGGCAGGATAGAATGAACATATGAACATATGAAGCTGCCTTATACCGAATCAGACCTTTGGTCCATCAAAGTCAGTATTGTCTTCTCAGACTGGCAGCGGCTCTCCAGGGTCTCAAGCTGAGGTTTTTTCACACCTATTTGCCTGGACCCTTTTTTTGGAGATGCCGGGGATTGAACCTGGGACCTTCTGCTTCCCAAGCAGATGCTCTACCACTGAGCCACTGTCCCTTCTAATATCTTCTAACTGATTAGTATCACAGGAACAAAGACGCTGGTCCACGGGTATTTTTGAAATCTACCCTGAAGGTACAAGGAAGGCATGGTTTGGAAACAGGCTTAGGTAAATGCTTGGGAAATTCAACTGCATAATTTGCTACCTTCCAGTCCTCAGGAATGGAGGCAGATTTCAATTAAAGATTACATATTTTTGTCAGGAGAGCCACAAGTTCACCTTTGAGTTATTTCAGAACTCTTGGATGTATGCCATCCAGGCCTGGTGATTTATTAGTTTTTAAACTGTCTATCAGTTGTAGGGCCTCCTCTCTCATTACCTCAATCTGACTCAAGTCTTTCAACACCCCTCCCGAAATCAGTGGTTCTGGAGTGGGCAAACACTTCTCATCTTCCACAGTGAAGATGGAGGCAAAAAATGCATTCAGCTTCTCAGCCATTTCCCTGTCATCCTTCAGTAATCCTTTTACCCCTTGGTCATCCAAGATTTAGCGACTTATATCTCTTAAACCTCTCTATTAGCTGTTATTTGACACAGGCATTCAGTTTCAAACCCAGGTTTGTAAAACTCTAGCCAGCCATTTATTAGTTGCATATAATATTCTAAGATGACTCCAAGTTTTGAGTTGTTAATCAGCTCCTTATGGAGCTATAAGGTCCTTTCCAAAGATATAAAGATTCTAGGTTAGCTAGCAACAGCATCAATCTACTTAATCCTTTTATAGATAGTGGTTTGTGATGGTTCAGGTCAAATTTCATATTCAGATGGAATACAGTGTTATGTGTATTTAAGAGAACCTTAATAGGCATGTGATCACTGACACAGCAAAAGTCAATTTTTAGAAGAACCACATGTAAGAGCCAATTTCACAAGGCTGGGGCATAGTCTATAGTGCTCATTCATTGGTTTGACCAGAAAGTTAATTCCCCAGGTAGGTCATCTTTGACGGATCCATTCAGCGTGAAGAGACCTATGGGCTAATTGTGCTAAACGTAGGCTTTCCCAATCAGATTTAGTGTCTTTCAAATGCCTAGGGAGTAAAGATAGTGATGGCTGTTCTGCTGGTGGAACTGCATTGTAAGTTAAGTACAATGATTCAGAGGAGCTACCATTGTAATTTCTGCCAAGAGATCCAGGAAAAATATATTACCCCAATTATGGGTAGAACAAATCAATTTTATTCTGCTGTTCTAGTAGATTGCTGTAAAGAAAGTAATGACAGGGTGGCAATATTTTGGGCTATTCTAATTAGGCAGAGAAAAACTTGAAATTTAACCTAATTTAATACTAAAACATTTTATAAATCTTAAAAGTCTGTTTATTTAATACTTGCTTGATTTAACTGTGTATGTCTGGATGTAACCAATGTATTTCTTTTAATTTGTTTTAATACTGATCTTGGATCATTAATTAAATCAACCGAACTGAATAATAAATACTTTATAACTTTTGATACTGATAGTGGTTCTCTGTACCACACAGACCTCCATTGTCTTTAACACACTATTTTAAAGGGAACAGCAGGGGGAAGGCAGCCAGTCAGCAAGTGGCTAATCTTCCAGGGGTGCACAAGGCAGTAAACAGTCCCCATGGTGACCAGGTGCTGGGCAGCAGAAGATACAAGGGAAAGGCCTGAGAACTTGGAAGGCAAGCTGGAAGCTTTTATTTTTGTACACCCTGATAATTATATAGGCATTTCATAATAATTTCAATAAAAATCAATGCGGCTTGCTACTTTTCCCTTGGTTTATTGCTAAATATACAAAGAAAGATTTAGGGAACTTTTATCTCTCCACCAACTTAAATAATCACCATGGTAGTACTTTTGATACCTCCCATGGTCCTACACCTACTTTTCCTACATGGGAGCCCGCACACTTGATTATATCTCAGTCTTGTCTTCACTTATCCTTCACATCCACTGCCTTAAGGTAAGTGATAGAGCTGAGAGTGATCACAGCCCATTAAGTCTACCCAAAACCAAGACAGTGCATAGTTCCAGATAAGGGGAATAAAGTGGTCTACGTATTTGCATTCCAACATTGCCCAGATTACAGGAAACAAAATATTCAAATTCCTCGCATCAAGAAATTCTAAAGAATGGTTCTGAAGTCCTGAACTTTTATGAGGATATAGTTTGTTCTCTCACACCATATCTGATGCAGAACAAACTGCCAAAGCCTTACAGGAACCGCTCCAAGGACTAGTTCGACCAGAAGTGCATAGCCAGAAAAAAGTTCATGGACTACACCCATGGACTAGTATGATATAATAGGAGACACTCATTTATAAATTCTCCCATATCCTTAAAGTCTGTCTTTAAGAATCTCTTAAAGCAAAAGAAGCTAACATTTTCCAAAATCCAGTCACAAAAGTTAAGGCTAGCCATATGGGAAGGAAAACAATCATAAGAACATAAGAGAAGCCGTGTTGGGTCAGGCCAATGGTCCATCCAGTCCAACACTCTGGGCGTTTTCGCACTTAGCGTTTGCTACTGTTATTCCGTGGAGGAATTCTGTCCGGACCATTTTCCCCATTTTCGCACTATGGTCTCTTTTGCGCAGTCAGTTTCCATGCAACCCTGTGTCAAATCGTTTTTGCACTAGCATCGACTTGACTTCGAGGCCCTGTCAATCATTTTTTTTTAAGCGCATGGCTGGTTGCGTTACTGCGTAACAACATAACACGTCACCGCTGTTCTTCCCCTTTTTTTCGTGGGCAAACCGCATCACGTTTGCCGTTTATGCTTAAGTATTGGCTGCAGCTGTAGCATCCTCCGCAGCCCTTTATGTATTGACAGAAGCATTCGCAATGGAGAATCTGGTTAACGAGACTGTGGCGTGTCTTTATTCCATAGTGGAGGTTTTGCTTTTGTGCCTGTACGCCGGATGCCAACTCATTAATGCACATGCAAGGAGATCCTCGTACAGCAGTCGCAATTCTCACGAGATTCCCCCCCCCCAACACTTATGTCCGCAGGGATCATATGTATGATAACGCTGCATTAAGGATTTAACGAAGTTCCGTAGTTGTGAAATATCGCAGTAACGCAATCAAATAGAAGTAGCCGAAAAAAACCAGCAGGCACCGCCTAACCGGCAATGATGCACACCAGCATTGTGCATAACTGGAGAGACAAAGGAGTAATCGGGGCTTAAAGTGGGAACCGCTCTGGGACTGTGTAAAAGAACGGCTGTCTGTGTAAAGGAGAAGAAATAAACACTGGGTCCTGAGCACCGGCTAGCTGGCTCTTTTAATCATTTGCAACAATAGAAAAAGCCACAAACACCCACCAGACCACCTGGGGGGGAAAGCTGGGAAATTGGATGGATAATACAGAAGGGAGGGGAGAGAAATGGAACAAAATGGAAAGGGAGGGGGTAAACCAAGGGGGGGAGAAATGAAACGAAAAGGGAGGAAAAGATACCAAGAGAAAATCTTACCATATTCTGTTGCACGATTTAGATCCCAGGCCTCGGGAGGCTGCAGCACATTGTGGCTGGGCTCCCTAAGGACGGCAGGCAACCCAGGCAGCCGGTGACCCGGGTTCCGGAAGGCCGCTGAGGGAGCGCAGCTCAACCTCTCTGATGGTGGCTGGTGACCTGGGCACCCAGAGGCCACCGAGAGAGCACAGCTTAACCCCTCTGAGGGCAGCAGCTGAGCTAGGTGCTGGGAGACCACCAAGGGAGCTCCACTTGGACCCCCCCCCCGAGGGCAGGCAATGAGAGCACCTGGAGGCCACCGAGGAAGCGCCTTTTGACCCCCCCCCCCCGGGCAGCAGGCGACAATGGCACCCAGTTTTTCATTTTCATCTTGAACTGTGTCTCTTGCAAATTTATACACATTGTTTTAAATGCAGAATTCCAACATTTTATACAAATTAGCTAAGCAAGGTCAGAAGTCCCAGATCAGAATTTAACCAATGTAAGCCAAAGTCTGCAACCTTAAAATCCACTCAATCATTTTTTCCTCCCTGACGAAGCTTGTACAGCGAAACACATAGAGGTATGACAATAAAACTGTCACCTATGACCTAGCATCTTTTTTCCCCTTTTTGGTTGGCTATGTGAGCAAGCCATGGAAGAGTTGTCAGGTAAATGTCTTTCAGGTCCTTGGTGTTTTGGTCATACTTTACTTAAATTCATTCCTGGAGGATAGGGACAAATCTTAATCTATAGCTGGCTCCAGGACTTATTTGACCAAAGAAACTGGGAGGTGTACTGCATAGAAAGCTTCTTCAAGCTTAAATACAAGTATTACAAATACTTGTATGTCATATCTTCCACAGACATATTTAGTTTGCACCAGGCCTCATTTTGGGCAGGAGCCCCAGAACCTCTAAATTTTATTGTGCTCTTTCTTTCTTATCTCCTCCCTCAAATACTTGCGTCTGGGGCCATTGTTCAAATGCCTTGTGAGAATTTTGCTGAACTCTAAGATTTGACAAACATTCTAATATTTTCCCCACAAAAATTGGGAAATAATCAAAACATATAAAGCAGACAGATGGAAATTTTCATTATGCCACTGTGGCTATATAGGAGAAAGTAATTTTAAAATTATTATGGGAGTAAGGTGTTGTTATGACAATTATAATCCAGGAATCATTTTAAGGTAGATGCTGAGCTGATATAATTGAGTGCACCTTCTGGTGATATCAAGGGTGTGTTGCATATGCGAATAAATTGTGCAAATGAGTTGTGCTAATGAGCTCCAGCACCTCTTTTTCTACAAAATGATCCCTGGTTTGCAGTCAACTTTTTTGGTCAGTCCTCTATTGTTAGAGCTCCTGGGAGCAATTACTAGTGGTTCAGCTAGGGTTGCCAAGTCTAATTTAAGAAATATCTGGGGACTTTGGGGGTAGAGCCAGGAGACTTTGGGGGTGGAGCCAGGAGAATTCGGGGGTGGAGCCAGGAGCAAGGTTGTGACAAGCATAATTGAATTCCAAAGGGAGTTCTGGTCATCACATTTAAAGGGACTGCACACCTTTTAAATGTGTGCCCGCATTTTTAAGTATGTGTTCACATTTGTGAGCATAGGTCCTGACTTAAAACTCAAAAGGCTGATGTTCCTCCCAGTCAGCATTTTATGGACACACATCACTCACCTAATGACTTTAAATTTTTAGTTTTGGAAAAATTTGAGGCTCACCCATATGTCCAGGTGGATATCCAAAAGCATTTATTACATCGCGAGTGTTACTAGATCCACACCCTTCAAACTATGACCCCATTTGGTTTAAATCAGGCAATGGAACTTTCGGCATTTTTATAAATGATTCTTTAAGTTTTGGTAACTGTAAAATATGTAAATGTTTCTATAACTGTATAAAATGTATAAATGCTGGTGTATTAAAACAGTAATGCCCCTTTAAGAAATAATTAGACCACCAGGTGTGATGCATCACAACAAAACAAATGTAGTAGTGACTGCTATGTCTGTTTGGAGAAGCATATACCAGCAATAAAATGATGGAACGCTAGTCCCAGAATGGAATAGGACTGGTGGTTCCATTAACGGTTATTTTGTATAAGAGCCTGGATGAGTATGGATTTTGTGTTGGATGTTTGTTGCTGTATAGAGGAGTTGTTATGTTCTTTACTGTTGGATCTTTTTTAACAACAGGAGGCCATAAGATGTTGAAATTATAAAGTTTTGGCTGATGAAGGTTGGATAAACCGAAACTGGTCCCGTTTTTTTCCTTCTTTGGACTTACAATTTGCTTTACGGAGACGACTTGTTTGCCATTTGTTTCTATATGAACTATTAACTGTAACAGCACCTCAAGAGGAAGGCTGGTTTGGCAACCAACTGGTTTACAGCACACGGGATTTTTTCCTTCTACATTGCTATGTGTCTGTGTATGTTATACATGTCAATATAACCTGCTATATAATGCAACATAGTTTGCTTTATTCTGTACTTATCATTGTACAACTGTGGTTCCTCAGTGTTGTAACCCACCTGGGGATTGGCAACCTTAGGTTTAACTGCCAAATCAAAGAATGGGGGATAGAACAGAACCTCGTTTGTTGCCTCTCTGGAGGTCCAACCACCAATAATGCAGATGGCTAGTGGCTGCCATGGCCTTAGGTTTACTATGACACACCTCCACTGTTTGGGGGGGGGGGGACACAGTTTAAGACAAAATTATAGTTTAAATCTGTTTTGGTCTAAGAGAATGTAACTCCCAGTTATGGTAATTAATCTCTGGTACAGTGTCACAGTAAAAAAACTGAGTCCTGGTTGATCAAACATATGGGTCTCTGACATTGGGAGCAAAAAGAACTTTAATTTTGCATGACAGTGGCTGCTAGCCTCATATACAGAAATACTGGAAACAAGAAAAAATATATAAATTACAGGCCATAGTTACTATGAACATACTGATAAATTACATCTAGAGAAAACAGTATAAATCTGAAAGAAAGGTCAGACAAAATGTTTCAGAAAATAACAATTCTTCCTTATTGTGAATCCAAGTTTTACTCTCACTGGGAGGGACTGCTGTTGCTCAGTGGTAGAGCATCTGCTTGGCATACAGAAGGCCCCAGATTCAATCCCCAGCATCTCCATTTAAAAATAACCAGGTGATGTGAAAGACCTCTGCCTGAGACCCTGGAGAGCTGCTGCCAGTCTGAGTAAACACGACCAGCTTTGAGTCTGATTCAGTATTAGGCAGCTTCATGTGGCCATGTATGTTCTCATTAAAAAAAAGCTCTGTTTCTATGGCAGTAATTCCCAAAGTTTACATTCAAGTTAATCTGTTCTCTAGTGAGACATTTAAGAAGGTACTCTTCTTGCCTTGAAAGACATGGAATACCAGTAATTGATCAGGTTTTATGGCCAAGTTTGCCATCTAAAATCGGAAGGTAGACTTTCTGGAGGTTCTATTGATGGGGTACTCCCAGTAACCTGGCAACACTCATGCTTATTGTTCTGGGAACTTCAACCTGTACACTTGGAGACAAACCAGACATGACAGGTGGAGCTAAATTACCTATCCTATTCACATATGAAGTAGGAGAGAGGGCCAATTTTGATATCAAAAGGAACTGAACCTTTCCGAGTTACTTTTCTGTGTTCCATCACCTACAGGCATTGTTTTTCTCATTATAGCTTCCAAATCAGACCAAGTGTGGTGAGTAACATAAAGAGGGTTCAGCTCCCCAATCTTTCTGTTCTCTTAGATATTGATATCAGATTCAGCACACTGGCATGGAGGAAGCTTCACCTATGCCTTCGGCAAGTTTGTAAGAGACATCCTGGCAAGGTCAGTAAAAACAAACAAGCCCATATGCCTGCTTAATAGTAGTTAGAATTTGTACTAAGGAAGAGTTGTGTTTACTGATGGAATTACATTGATGGGCCTAGTTGGGTGCCTGGCTTTGGAAGCCAGGGAATCAGTGACAATTGGTAAGCATGTCGATGTCTCATCAGTGAATCAGTTTCCCACCCAAGTTCTTGGCCACTTGTTAACATAGCTTGAGGAGAGCCTTGACCTCACTTTCTCCATGGGATGGCACTGCTAGCTCCTAAAATGGCTGTCAAAGTGAATTTAGCCAAGATGAATTCAGGGCAGACAGCAGACATCTTTGTAACAATGACAGAGTGGAAATTCTTATCTGGGCATCTCAGAAAATAGTCTGTCACTAACGGCTATCACATTGAAGTACAACACAAAATGGGGTGGAGTACTCAGGGATCCAACCAGCCATTACTCTGGCAGATCTCTGGGATATGTTGGTATAGCACTCCATCGTTCACCTATTGCAGCCAGGCACCAATGAAGCAATGCTGCAGAGCATCAAGAGGGCACTGCAGTGAGGTGGGAAGGGGTGGGCTTGGGGATGTGGCAGGAGTTAAGCCATCCCAGCCTAGGAATGACCCCCTAGAACAGGCATAAAGTTATGGTAGCAAAAACTGCGGTGTAGCCCATAGTTATCAATGCAACAAAAAGGTGAAACACCTCAGCAGAGGTCCATCAGTGGCTATTAGCCACAGTGTATTGTTGGAACTCTCTGTCTGGGGTAAGTGATGCTCTGTATTCTTGGTGCTGGGGAGGGGCAACAGGGTGAGGGCTTCTGGTGTCATGGCCCCACTGATGGACCTCCTGATGGCACCGGGTTTTGTTTTTTTTTTGGCCACTGTGTGACTCAGAGTGTTGGACTGGATGCGCCATTGGCCTGATCCAATATGGCTTCTCTTATGTTCTCTTATGCCAATAACATGATATCCCACAATCTTCATTTTTCATTTCATTTCATTTTCATTTCATTTTATTTGATTTATATCCCGCCCTCCCCACCAAGGTGGCTCAGGGCGGTTCACTCTATGGTATGCTTGATTTTTGTTATTAAGATGAATTTCTTGAGCAAGAGCTAAATCTATTTTATTGGCCAGTAAGATTTGTGACAAGTACTAACCTCCCCCCCCCCCCCCCGCCGCACACACACACATGGACCTCCCCTCAAGCCCTGGTGTATCACAGAATGCTGATTATGGCCACAGCTAATAACACGCCTTCCCAACCTTGCAAACCATCACTCTTGCCACTACATAAGCCTGAACCAGGTTGCTTCATAGATCAAATGATAGGGTATGCAGCATGGGACCCTGTCTCTAAGTCCTCTGATATGCATACTTAGAGAATGTGGCATTTTACCTTCACATGCGAAGGCATGTGAAGAGGAAACTGACAGGAAAGGTAAATACAGTCAAAACCCTTGGGGAAGCTTGGAGGCTATTTAAAACTACAATCCTAGAAGCACAGATAAAATATATACCACAAGTTAGGAAAGGTACAAACAGGTATAAGAGAAGGCCTGCATGCTTAACAAAAAAAGTAATGGAAGCTGTAAAAGGTAAGAAGGACTCCTTTAAGTGGTGGAAAGCTAGTCCAAGTGAAATTAATAAAAGGGAACACAGACAATGGCAAATCAAATGCAAGACTGATCAGGTAGGCAAAAAGGGACTATGAGGAGCATATTGCAAAAAACATAAAGACCAACAATAAAAATTTCTTCAAATATATTAGAAGCAGGAAACCAGCCAGGGAGGCAGTGGGGCCCTTGGATGACCAAGGGGTCAAAGGATTACTGAAAGAGGATAGGGAAATGGCTGAGAAGCTAAATGAATTTTTTGCCTCCCTCTTCACTGTGGAAGATGAGAACTTTTTGCCTGCTCCGGAACCACTTCTATTGGAAGGGGTGTTGAAAGACCTGAGCCAGATTGAGGTGACAAGAGAGGAGGTCCTACAACTGATGGACGAATTAAAAACTAATAAGTCACCAGGTCCGGATGAAATACATCCAAGAGTTCTGAAAGAACTCAAAGTTGAACTTGTGGATCTTCTGACAAAAATATGTAATCTTTCATTGACATCTGCTTCCGTTCCTGAGGACTGGAAGGTAGCAATTATCACCCCCATCTTTAAAAAGGGTTCCAGAGGAGATCCGGGTAACTACAGGCCAGTCAGTCTGACTTCAATACCGGGAAAATTGGTAGAAACCATTATCAAGGACAGAATGAGTAGGTGCATTGATGAACACGAGTTATTGAGGAAGACTCAGCATGGGTTCTGTAAGGGAAGATCTTGCCTCACTAACCTGTTACATTTCTTTGAGGGGGTGAACAAACATGTAGACAAAGGAGACCTGATAGATATTGTTTACCTTGACTTCCAGAAAGCTTTTGATAAAGTTCCTCATCAAAGGCTCCTTAGTAAGCTCGAGAGTCATGGAGCAAAAGGACAGGTCCTCTTGTGGATCAAAAACTGGCTAATTAATAGGAAGCAGAGAGTGAGTATAAATGGGCAGTCTTCGCAGTGGAAGACGGTAAGCAGTGGGGTGCCGCAGGGCTCAGTACTGGGTCCCATGCTCTTTAACTTTTTCATAAATGATTTGGAGTTGAGAGTAAGCAGTGAAGTGACCAAGTTTGTGGATGACACTAAATTGTTCAGGGTGGTAAGAACCAGAGAGGATTGTGAGGAACTCCAAAGGGATCTGTTGAGGCTGGGTGAGTGGGTGTCAATGTGGCAGATGAGGTTCAATGGGGCCAAGAATCCCAGCTGAAAATACAAGTTGATGGGGTGTGAACTGGCAGAGACTGACCAAGAGAGAGATCTTGGGGTCATGGCAGATAACTCACTGAAAATGTCAAGACAGTGTGCGATTGCAATAAAAAAGGCCAACGTCATGCTGGGAATTATTAGGAAGGGAACTGAAAACAAATCAGCCAGTATCATAATGCCCCTGTATAAATCGATGGTGCGGTCTCATTTGGATTACTGTGTGCAATTCTGGTCACCGCACCTCAAAAAGGATATTATAGCACTGGAAAAAGTGCAGAAAAGGGCAACTAGAATGATTACAGGTTTAAACACTTTCCCTATGAAGAAAGGTTAAAACGCTTGGGGCTCTTTAGCTTGGAGAAACGTCGACTGCGGGGTGACATGATAGAGGTTTACAAGATTAAACATGGGATGGAGAAGGTAGAGAAAGAAGTACTTTTGTCCCTTTCTCACAATACAAGAACTCGTGGGCATTCAATGAAATTGCTGAGCAGTCAGGCTAGAATGGATAAAAGGAGGTACTTCTTCACCCAAAGGGTGATTAACATGTGGAATTCACTGCCACAGGAGGTGGTGGCGGCTCCAAACATAGCCAGCTTCAAGAGGGGGTTAGATAAAAATATGGAGCAGAGGTCCATCAGTGGCTATTAGCCACAGTGTGTGTGTGTGTGTGTGTGTGTATATATATATATATAAATGTTTGGACATTGTGTGGTACAGAGTGTTGGACTGGATCGGCCATTGTCCTGATCCAACATGACTTCTCTTATGTTCTTACCTGGGTGGAGGGAAATGTACAGATAAGGCACTAAGTACCACAAAGGGGACACTTTGCACTTATACCCAAGAGGAAGACCAAATCTCCTTCATGTGTGAGTAACCAGGCTGTTAGAATGGTTCCTTGCCTGGGTGCTCAGTCCCCAGGTAGGGGAATAGGCAAAACTGGAGCTTGTGCAGGGGGAGCTTCTGGAAGCTGCTCCACTGTGTCTGTGGAACTGATGGTTAAGCAACCATACCATATACTACTCTGCAGGATCAGAGCCCTATGCAGCAGCAGAAGCAGATGGAGTGGATACAGTTGAAGAAGCACACACACAGTGGATATGTAGCTAAGTATCAATAAGATGGCTATGGTATATACCTTTGGGGTATCCTGGCAAATGGAGATCCCCTACAGTGGAGCTCCAATGGCATCGCTGAAGTGGTTGGGACCACTGTATTGTTCATTTTAATTACATATGTCTCTATTCACTATCTGTGCAGGAGATAAGTCAACTGAGAGGATGACATTCCTGGAGCAGTATGGATTCTGCCATGGACTGCCACCTCATCCCAGTTCAGACAGCCATCCTTCTGGCAAATCCATCCACTGACAGGCATGCTGTGATAGGGAAGGCTTGCCCCATCTTCCCATGGCTTCCACGAGTGGCATGGGTGCTTAGAAGGCTGAGTATAACAATTTATTACAGTGTAACCATTGACAATTAAAAAAAAGATAGATACATAGAGATGCTAAAATCCAACTTTTAGAAATTACACATCAACTGAACATAAATCACATAACAAAATATCTCATAAAAGCCACTGCCAGACACATTTTGGATATAAGTGCCTTCTTCAGTGGCCTAAAACCAAGCAGCACACACTTAAAATAAACTGTAAAATTTAAGAGCCAGGCAGGTTTGTAGTATTTTAGTATAAGGGTGGGCTTCACATCAAAATCAGGTCTGTATAATAAATACTTTGTTATTTTAAAGTTTGTTATACTTGTCCTTCTGAGTACCCACACTGTTTCCGTAGTTCAGTTTCTTCCCCCTTTGTTTCTTCTTTCCACAGGTGGCATGCAAAGGCACAGGAGCCATACTATTTTTCTGCTGCTATTCAATAGAGCCTGGAATTCTGTCTCTGACTGTTCTTCACTGAGCAAATGAAACTTGCTCCCCAGACCCTTCCCCACCACCTCAGGCAACACACCACTTCCTTGCCCCAACTCTTCCAATTTCAGTGAATTCTCCATGGGGCTCCCCGGAATAGTTTCCCCTTCACACATATGAGGGAGACTCAGGGGATCTCATGCTGGAATTGTTGTTGCCTTTTGTCATAGTTCCACTGGACTTCTGTTCAGTTTAGCTATGAAATACAATGCAAGTCCACTAGGGTTGCCAAGTCCAATTCAAGAAATATCTGGGGACTTTGGGGGTGGAGCCAGGAGACACTAGGGGTGGAGCCAAGATCAAGGCTGTGACAAGCATAATTGAACTCCAAAGGAAGTTCTGGCCATCACATTTAAAGGGACGGCACACCTTTTCAATTCCTTCCTTCCATAGGAAATAATGAAGGATAGGGGCACCTTTTTTTGGGACTCATAGAATTGGACCCCCTGGTCCAATCTTTTTGAAACTTGGGGGGTATTTTGGGGAGAGGCACTAGATGCTATACTGAAAATTTGGTGCCTCTACCCCAAAAAACAGCCCTCCCAGAGCCCCAGACAACCGCAGATCAATTCTCCATGATTTTCTATGGGAATAAATCTCCATAGGGAATAATAGAGTTCCCAGCAGACATTTCCCTCCCCTCCCCCTGCTTTCTGACGACCCTGAAGCGGGGGGAGGGTCTTCAAACTGGGGGATCCCCTGCCCCCACCTGGGGATTGGCAACCCTAAAGTCCAGTGGTGCCTTAAGGACTGGTGGCATGTAGCTCAATATGAGCTTAAATCTTCTCTGATGTGCTGCAGACAGCTGCAACAGAATGACATGGCTACCCCTCTGCAGTCCCCACCCCCTTCCCACTCAAATACTCTGCTGGCTGCTCTGTGCAGTTTGCATGGGGACTGTCTGAGGGTGGTCTAAGGGAAGACGCTTCTGCTCTATCAAGGGGGGCCAGGTCTCTGGGCCTCATACTCCCCCTCAGCACTGCTCACATCTGTTAAGCCATGGAGACTGATGGTGCAGGTGATCAGGTGGCTCAGAGTAGATGTGGTGCAAGGGCATGGTACAACAGAATTGTGCTAAATGATGGATGTGCAGGCAGCCCATCTGCTGGGCCATCCTTTCCCCACTTTTGCAGTTTACAGGGGCAAAAGGTCAGCTCCAATACTTTTGCCTGCCTCTGGCCTTTACCAACATGAGGACTGAACCAGAAGCCCTACCAATGCTATTGCCATGCCTTTCCACTAAGTGGAATACTGCAATATTATTGCCTGGCTGTGTATGGCTAGTGGTGGAAATCACTAGGGTGCCTAATGAGTTCAAGGTAAAAAACAATCACTTATCTGAGCATCAGGGAAAACCTACACATTCAAAAAGCACCAAGCCGCATGTAAAATATTTTAAGAAAAATCTGGACATTTCAGGAAAATCAAAATCAAAACTTGAAGACGATTGGTTGGGATTAACTATAGGGAGCGCTAACTGGAAGACATTAGACATTTTGTATAAATTTGATTTGTGGAATTTGGGAATCAGGTATCTTGAATTCTATCCCTGGTTGTGAGTAGCTCTGAGGCATTTGATTACACAGCAAAAATTATACAAGTATGCCTTTGGAATTATTTTTGAGCAAGATGTCTGCAGAATTAGCTATAGAACATACATATAGACTTGTAGGACAGTTTATATTATTTTCTTTTTTTTAAAGGTGTGAATCTTTTATATGACCTTTATCTCTTGACAATTCTCTGCTGCTGAAAATGATGCTAAGAACTGTTAGAAATAAGTACAGCACTCTGGAGTTATCATATTTGATACACAAAAATGAAGCACAAAAATGACACTATTCTATAGCTTGGCAAGATGCTAAATCCATTATGTTCTCTATATCCATCACCTTAAGCACTACTAAAGCCAGAATTTGTGGCAAGTGTATTGATTTCCATGAATTGTTTCAGAACAGCTATAATATATAGTTCATTACATAACATGTCTTTTTTTTAGGCTTGGGAGGGGGAATAATATCTATATATACTGTCTGTTCATCCTGTATCAACAGATCCTGGGTATTCAGATCCCTGAAACTGTATCTTTCTAGTTTACTACAGTTCTGTACATTCAATCATAAATATTATAAACATCACCCCATTATTCTGCCTTTGTCCTATGGGTTTTCCTCTCATGGTGAGGGAGGATTTTAGTCTCCAGGCCCATTAAGTCCTTCCACCCTGTGCGGAGACTACCAGCAAGGTTGTCAATTAGTGGTATACACCTGATGTGGATTTTTGATATATACAAAAAGGTTTGCTGCTCTTCCCTGTATAAGAAAATTTCCAAGACAAAATATTCACTGAGAACTGCATGGTACCTATCAGCAGAGGAGAAGCCACTGGCAGACAGCAAGCAGGGGCTACTTGTTATCATATTTGGTGAATGTAAAGGCTATCTTAGCACAGTCCACAATGGCTTATGCCTCCAATGTTTCTATTTTGTTCTTTATTTGTTAAAAAAAAACCCCTGCCCTGCTTTTGATACCACTGTAAAATTTCAGGTAATGAGGTAAGGGGCACACTTGAGTTTTTTACATTCCAAGATGAGCAAAATTAATTTTAATGCTAATAAGATGAGAGTACTACTGCAGACGGTCACTAAATGTGACTACCTGCTTTATGATAACTGGAATCTTGAAAGGGAGTCCTGTTATAAACAGAACAAACAAGGAAAGGACTGTTGTATTCCGTTGGAAAATGAAACGTGAATAATGGGATTCATTTTTAATTAAGTACAATTATACTATTTTTTAAAAAAAGTAAAAAAGATGAACTTCTACACAGAATGTCTTTTATTATCATATCATGACACACTTTTAGTCGTTAAAAGACTCTGAATGTATATAGTGAAGTCATAAAAAGATGAAGCATGTGCTTCTGTGCAAGTCCTGTGCCTGATCCCAGCCCCTAGTATGCAGAACAGAATCAGGCTCCTAAGCACATCAGTGCCGAAGATGAGGGTTTTGAAATAAACATCATGAGCCCATAACCTTTGGTTCAATTGGATTAAGGATGAATAGATAACTGCAGTCAGGTCCATGCTGATAGGAATTAATGTTCTCTTTAATTCTGGAGTTCTGCCCTTATGAAAGTTTGCAGCATTTTGATGGGCAAGCAAAACTCAAAATGTGAACGAAAAAATGCTTCATCTGTTTGCAGATGCTACAGAGACCAGAGAAAATATCTTAGTTTAAGTTCCACTTTGGTGATCCCAAGGGTCGAAAAGTCCATGAAAAGCACAGCCATATGTTTCGACAATGAAAAAAAGCACAAACCTTTTTTAAATTAAAAAAAAATGAAGAGAAAGCTCTAGCCCACAGTGTGCTGAAATCCTAAAAAAAAAAAAAAGCTTTTCAGCAAACAACGAGCTAATTTTGATGGCGGTTATTTTCTTCGTTTCTATATTGTGACATGTGGGTGTTCTTTACAAAGGAGTTCAAGTCTTGGAATAATAGAAGTGCATTCCCACAGGCTTTTTAAAGAAAACAAATCTGCAAAATTTGTGTGAGGAAAATAAATTATTATGGGGGAAAGTAATTGTTAGAAAAGGAAATCCTATGCTTATCTGAACACAGGATCCCAATAAATCCCATCAAACATCAAGAAAGATCCCACATTCAAACTCTAATGGGATCTCTCAATTTCAGTCATTATCTGAACGACATAGTATGTGTTTTGGAGACCACCATATATGTCCCAGTCTTAGGGTTCCCAATCCCCAGCTAGGTCGAGGATCCCCCGATTTGGAGAGTTATCAGAAGTGGGGGAGTGGGGAGGGAAAAGTCTGCTGGTTGCTCCATTATATTTAATGGGGACCGATTCCCATAGGGTATAATGGAGAATTGATCTGTGGGTATCTGGGGTTCGGGGGAGGCTGTTTTTTGTGGTAGAGGCACCAAACTTTCAGCATAGCATCTGATGCTGCTCCTCAAAACATTCCCCAACTTTCAAAAAGACTGGACTGGGGGTCTAATTTTATGAGCCCCCAAAGAAGGTGCCCCTAACCTTCATTATTTCCAAATGGAGGGAAGGCATTTAAAAGGTGTGTGGTCCCTTTAAATGTGATTGCCAAAATTACCTTTGTCTTTCAGTTGGACTGGTCACATCCTTGCTCCTGGCTCCACCCCCAAAATTTCCTTGCTTCACCCATAAAGTCCCTGGATATTGCTTCAGTTGGACCTGGCAACCCTACCCAGTCTCTTCTTACAGGAAAAGTTTCCTTTCTATAACTTTACCAGCTGTGTGATAGCCTTTTGATATGGGGTAATTTAAGCTGTTAATTAATTATACTGCTGTTCAACAGAAAATTCACAAAGTGCTTTACATATTGCAAAAAACATAAAGACCAACAATAAAATTTTCTTCAAATACATTAGAAGCAGGAAACCAGCCAGTGAGGCAGTGGATGACCAAGGGGTAAAAGGATTACTGAGGGATGATAGGAAAATGCCTGAGAATGCATTGTTCGCCTCCATCTTCACTGTGGAAGATGAGAAGTGTTTGCTCACTCCAGAACTGCTGATTTCGGGAAGGGTGTTGAAAGACCTGAGCCAGATTGAGGTGACAAGGGAGGAGGTCCTACAACTGATTGACAATTTAAAAACTGATGAGTCACCAGGTCCGGATGGCATACATCCAAGAGCTCTGAAAGAACTCAAAGGTGAACTTGTGGATCTCCTGACAAAAATATGTAATCTTTCATTAAAATCTGCCTCCATTCCTGAGGACTGGAAGGTAGCTAATATCATCCTCTTCTTTAAAAAAGGTTCCAGAGGAGAGTCAGGAAATTACAGGCCAGTCAGTCTGATGTCAATACCGTGAAAATTGAGGGAAACCATTATTAAAGAGATAAATAGTAGGCATATTGATGAACAAAAGTTATTGAGGAAGACTCGGAATGGGTTCTGTAAGAGAAGATCTTGTCTACTAACCTGTTAGATTTCTTTGAGGGGGTGAACAAACATGTGGACAAAGGGGACCCAACAGATGTTGTTTACCTTGACTTCTAGAAAGCTTTTCATAAAGTTTCTCATCAAAGGCTCAAGTAAGCTCAAGGGTCATGGGGTAAAAGGACAAGTCCTCTTGTGGATCAAAAATTGGCTAATTAATAGGAAACAAAGAGTGAGTATAAATGGGCAATTTTTGCAGTGGAGGCTGGTAAGCAATGGGGTACCGCAGGGCTCAGTACTGGGTCCAATGCTTTTTAACCTAATTACTCCACACTCCTAGCAGAAGTACTATGGAATTTTAAATCACTGGAACTTAAACTGGTGAATGGTTGGAAAATCAGAGTCCCAAACATCATCAGCAGACTCACGAGTTTCTTTCTTTAAAAAAATATCAATAGTTGAATAGAGAATATTTAAAAGTAACATTTCATAAAAATCTAGGTCTAATACTTTCTCACAGTGTTTGTACATGAAAAAAGTTAAACTACACATTCAAGAAAATGCAAAGCTGCCTAGAACAAGGGGGTAAAACATATGGGCCACGGGCCAGATGTGGTCCCTGTAGGGCACAGATCAATCCCATGAACAATTTCCTTCTCCTGCTTCCTTTTCCAGGGCTGCTGCTGCAGCCACACCATACCTTGCTTTTCCCCAGCTCTCTCAGTGGCTTGTTGCTTCCTTCCTCTTGCCTCCCTTCATCCGTATCTCTCTCTCACCCCATGGCTGCTTCCTGCTTTGTGTGGGAGAGATACAAAGACAAGTTTCTCTCTGTGTATTTCTTCCACACACAGAAAGAGCTTCTGCTTCCTTCTCCAGGACTGCTAGAGAGAGAGAGAGAGTAAAGTTGGAATCCCATGACAGCTATAAGACCAACAACATTTTATTGTAGTATAAGCTTTTGTGTGCAAGCGTACTTCTTCAGATGGAGGGAGGGTGGATGGATTCTTTTGACAAGCGCAATTTACATTAAGGAGATTATTTTGGTTTATTCTGAAAAGGTTTTTTTTTAGACTAGATTTAGACTCTGTTCTTTACCTGGATTTTAATTTCCTTCAAAAATTCCCTGATTAGGAATTAAAACACTTGGGTTGTCCTTACATTTTGGACAGTGGAGTAATTTCAGATGCCAAATAATAACAGCACACATTGGTAGTGAGACAAGAAAACTAGTTATCAATTCAGTCCTGGAAGATGCATAGTCTTGAGCTTCAATATCAGTTGAAATTCAGCAGTCTCTCTTTCTAATCTCCTTTTGAAATTCCTTTGTAAGAGCACTGCTACTCTTAGGTCAACAACTGAATATTGTGGTTTTCTAATGTCAGCCTTATGACCATTTAATCTTTGCATCCTCCTGGACTGAATCCTCTTGGATGGAACTGATACCTATGGTTTCCTGTCTCATTACCAACACTGATATCTCCAGACCTACTATCCCTCTGCATATCATACCTAATCCAATCAAGCCTGCTATTGTCATTCGGCATCTGAAATCACCTTTATAAAATTTATATCTCTGGTACCTCATGTTACATTTTATAGCACACATGTCGCAGCCCAACACAGTGACATTTATGTCAGATCCAGACTTCATGAGTTTGAAACCTCTGGCCTAGAGATTATGGGTTTGAGTTAATTTTATTGAGGTACTTCAAATTTATACAAAGATTTGGGGATCCTGTTTAGTTACACATCCTATAGAACTTGTATTATACCAAGACATATGTCTTCCATATTAGTTGCTACACAGTAAGAATATAGTACAAGTCAGAACCACTGTGTAACACAGTAACAAATTGCTTGTATCAGAGGTATCAAAACAATTTATCAGCAACCGTTAAAGGTACAGTGCATATAAGCTAGACATAGATTCACTGATAACAAAAATTACTACTCAAGTCCTTAGACATAAGTCTCTAAATTTCCAAAGCTAATCGTGCAAGGTAGTCCTTACAGAGCATCAGTCACCGGAGAAAAGTCACAGATGGAATGGAGACCCGGTGACTGACACTCTGTGAGGACAAACTTGAAAGATTACCTTTGGAAATTTAGAGACTTATGCCTAAGGACTTGTGTAGTAATTTTTGTTATCAGTGAACCTGTCTAGCTTATATGTACTGTACCTTTAACAGTCACTGATGAATTGTTTTGATACCTCTGATACAAGCGATTTGTTACTGTGTTACACAGTGGTTCTGACTTGTCCCATATTAGTTGGCAGGTCTAGGTTACCTCAGCTCATATATAGTAATGCTTATGCTTACAAGCTTTGGGCATATTCATAAATTCTTTCTCAGTTTCCTATTTGTAAGCTATTAATAATAGAGTTCTTATAGGGCCTGTGAGAAGTAATAATGTAAGAGCTGCATTATCATTATTTATGAATTCTTATTTATTAAAAGTGTATATAATTCTATTTCAGTAATACATTTTAAAATGAGGGGTTGGATTCAAAGGTACTCATCTTTTCCCCACCTTCCCCTCTCCCAAGCAGTCTGCTATTTGGCCTCTAATCCTCTGCCGGCAAGAGCAGCCTTGTAAACAAAATGCACCACAATACAGGGCACTGCAGCAGCAAGGGGAACTAAGTAAAATTGTCCCATCCC
This sequence comes from Heteronotia binoei, assembly GCF_032191835.1. Classification (NCBI taxonomy): domain Eukaryota; kingdom Metazoa; phylum Chordata; class Lepidosauria; order Squamata; family Gekkonidae; genus Heteronotia; species Heteronotia binoei. The sequence continues at coordinate 119,572,286 of NC_083226.1, read as the reverse complement.
TCCTCCTTCACTGACACAAGCCATAAGCAAAATAGGGAGAAAGAGGAAGCTTTACCCAGTTCCCTGTTCATTGCTGCAGTACCCATACTTTGATGCATTTTGTTAATGAGACTCAATCCTCAGAGAGGATTTTCAAGACGAACAGGATTAGCAAGGTGAAAAAATCCTCTCCACAGATACCTTCTGCGAACTTTTACACTGGATCCTACACAAGGTATTTTCAAACAGGGTGTTATAAATAGGGTCCCCAGGCACAATTGTTGCGCCAGTGGAGGGATGGGGGGGGGGGTCTTGGAGTCAGCGAAGTTGTCCCCTGATGTGATGATGTCCCACAGAAGTGACACCATAGCTTCAGGATGATGCTCTGCTTTTTTGGCTCAAAAAGCAGAGAATTGCCACCATAATGATGCCACCATAATGATGTCACTGCCATAGCATCACTGTTTGGGGATGGGGCTTCCCCCATGGCCAGCTGGCCGGCAGAAACCCTGAAAATTGGGGGATCCTCACCTGGACCAGGCGTCTGGGAACCCTAGTTGTAAAACTATTAATTTGGATTCAGAATAATTTTTCCACCAGCAGAATGGAACTTCCCTGCCTTTCCCCTCCCACCTTGATCTCCCTAATGTGTTGTTCCTTAGGTATAAAGACCCTGAGGAATGACATGGGGGGGCTAGAGAAAGAAGGGGAAACCAGTGGAAAGTGACAATTTAGTCTTGATGCAGGCAGGCCCGGTGGTGGCCTTCCCAGCACCCCAGGCCGAAATCAGCCCCCCTGCCTTTTAAAATATATTTTTCACGCACCAGAAGTGACATCAGCAGGTCATGCACAGCACGCGCGGCCCTCCCTATTTTTGGCTCTCTCCCGCTTTAAAGCAGGAGAGGTCCAGGACCCCCCCCCCCGTGAGGCTTGCAAAGCCTCAGCAAGGGCAAGGAGACAGCGGTGGAGTTCAGAGGCTCTGAGTGCACTTGCTCCCCCCCCCCAACCTTGCCGAAGGTCAAAGACAGTGAATGCATTCAGAGCCACGCCGCCTTCCCTGACTGATAATTCTGGGGAGGGATGGCAGCAGCAAAGTTGGGGGCAGAGGGTTAGGGGGCTTCAGCGAGGTGGGGGGGTGAAGAGCAGAAGGGCTGAGGTGCAGCCGATCATGCCGGGATTCGGTATGGATGCGGGAGTGGAAGGGCCGAGGTGCAGCCTATCATGCCAGGACTCAGGAGGGAGGGAGGCGGGAGCAGAAGGACTGAGGCGATCACACTGGGAGTGGAGGCGGGAGTGGAGAGGCCAAGGGGCGCAGCTGATCATGCCAGGAGGGAGGGAGGCGCCCTTGTGGGAGCTGGTGCCCTAGGCCAAGGGTGGCCAACGGTAGCTCTCCAGATGCTTTTTGCCTACAACTCCCATCAGTCCCAGCCATTGGCCATGCTGGCTCGGGCCTAGTTTGCTGACTCCCACATGCTGGCCCTGGATGCATGTCATTTTATCATAAAATGCAACATGAGATGATTATCTTTACTCTTCTATGGGGGGGAACCCTGATAACACACATAAAACAATTATATTCTGTTTCTGCATACTGTTTTGCAAAACCAGATCTAAATTTTGTGCTGTTGATTTACACACACACACACACACACATGCACGCACACACAGACAATATTATTATACCATTACTACTATCCTAAACAGAGTTTTAAAAGGAGCCCCGTGGCGCATAGTGGTAAAGCTGCAGTACTGCAGTTTGAGTTCTCTGCTCACGACCTGAGTTTGATCCCGGCGGAAGCTGGATTCAGGTAGCCGGCTCAAGGTTGACTCAGCCTTCCATCCTTCCAAGGTCAGTAAAATGAGTACCCAGCTTGCTGGAGGGAAAGTGTAGATGACTGGAGAAGGCAATGGCAAACCACCCTGTAAAAAGTCTGCCATGAAAACGTTGTGATGCAATGTCACCCCAGAGTTGGAAATGACTGGTGCTTGCACAGGGAACTACCTTTTAACCTTTTTAAAATAGAGTTACCCCCTTCTAAGTCTATTGACTTAAAAAGGATTTTGGGTGTAACTCCACTGAGGATTGCACTCTAAGCCACAAATGCATTTTGTAAATAAGAATCACAATCCAGTAATTTATATCAATGGATTGTATTTAGCCAGTCAGTTTCATCTTTTTCTCCTCTGCCACAGATAATTATCTCAAGATTATATCTCGATATGATTTTTTTTTTAAACCTGTACTTCATGTATATACATGCTCATGTACACAAAACAGATGGAAAGAAATAGGTGTAGTCTGATCATCCAATATATTTTTCAAGTATATTTATGTGTTCTGTTTCTGAATACTGTTTTGCAAAACCAGATCTAAATTTTGTGATGTTGATTTATATACACACACACACATGCACGCATGTGTCTTATATTCACTGAGTGTATCTTGTGTCTCTGAAATGGGGAGAGAAATGTGTGAAGAGCTGCTGATCCTTATGTGAGAGTTCTCTGGCCGAGATTAATTGAATGAATTTAGTCTAGTCCCATGTTGTAATGATTTGGTGTTCCACAGTTGTGAATTGGGACAATTTCTAGAATACTGTCTAAGAAAAGTGCTTCACTTATGATTGGTTTCACTTGCTTTTGACAACTGGAGATGCACGATCTTCTTATACATTATGAGCTTCTGCATTTTGCTTGAGGTATATTTTTAACTTGGAATGTACTGACAAGATTCTCTTCCAAAACATATCTTTATTCTAGCCAAAATTTATCCTTGGCCTCAATCAGATGCTTATCTCAGGTGTGACTGTTTTCATATTCGAAATGCTATAATATATGACAGTGAATTTAAGAGCAATGCATAAAGGGGAAGTGATCATGTTCATTTTCTGTGAATGTGATTTTTTTGTTCCAGAAGAAGAGAAAGCAACGAAATATAGCTCTCAAATATGAGAATGACTTTTTTCATTGTATATTTCTTTTTAAAAAAATAATGTTCAACAACTATCAAGTTGATAACAATTAATTACATTTAAAAAAAAATATTTTCTCTGTACCTGACTTAGAGAGCCTTCACAGCAGTTTGCAATGTAAATATTTCAGTCTCCTTGGTTCCATCAAATTAATTGACTTCTGTACTACACAACCTCATGCTTTTAAAATCAATTTTTTTTAAAAAAGAATGACCTCCTAAGAAAGTATACACAAATAGCAGCAATGTGAAACAAAAGTACAGTATTATAACTGATACAATTTAAAAAGTTTATATTATACAAAACATTTTTGAAATTAACATTTCTGAAAATAATATTATAGGATATGGTTGAAAGTCTTATGCTGTAACTGGCTATAACTCATTTATACCTTATTAGATGCTTCCCTTTCTTCCATAATACTGTTCATCTAGTCTACACTTCATGCTCAAGTCATGCAGATTGGAGTTGACTCTCAATTACACCAAGTCTTTCTACAAAGATGACAGTCCAAATACAGTAGAGATAAAATACATCAAGGTTTAAAATAGGTCCGTTCAGCCCCAGTGCCGCTTCATCATGAAATGATATAATTCACTGATGCCTCTGCCTAGCCTAACATATGTTCTATTCACAGCCTGCGTCATTCTTCATTTATAATTATTTCCTTTTTTTTAACCCATCTTGTAATACTTTGCTTGGCTGAAGACAAATACTGAAAAGCAAAAGAAGTATTATCATATGATGACCTGTTCCAGGGTATTAAACCCCTGTCAAGGTTTGAGTCTAACATGGGATTTCGATGACAGTACATCAATTCAAGCATCATGTCCTGAATTAGACTATATTAATTATCACTTGAGTGCAGGATGCATGAAAGTGCTGTTTCATTGAGTAAAAAAGATTTGACTGAATAAAAATTCATTTCTCATCTGGTTGCTTATGGATAAAGACATTTGCTCTCTTTGCCTTGGATTATTCTTTATCAAGTAAGATATTTATAAAATGGTTTGAATAAATCATCTCACTCGCAAGTATTTTAAACAAAGAAAATTAAATTGGTTGTATATTAATGGTAAATGTTTAAGACAGCGAAGTAAATAATTTAGTTGAAATATAATAAAGTTTTAAAAGAAGTGTGGAAAAATACAGAATATACTCACTTTGGAATCAAATATATTAAAAATTAAAAGAAAATTGAAACAAACGAAACTAATAAAATAAAATTTCTGAATATGCAAGACAAGTGATAAGAATTTAAAAGTATTTAAGTTACAATCTACAACTAATTTTTTTTAAATAACCGTTAGATCTGAAAGTATTACTAGTATTACGGAAAATCTAGACCTGGCTCTACAAGCCGTGGCATCTTGGCTCAGGCTGAGTCGACTGAAACTGAATCCGACAAAGACGGAGGTTCTCTACCTGAGTCGGGGTGGTCCAAGGGGAGAGATCCATCTGCCGACTCTTGACGGGGTGCCACTAACACCGGTCCCTAAGGTCAGGAGTTTAGGCGTGCTCCTTGAGTCCTCCCTTACAATGGAGGCCCAGGTAGCAGCCACTGTTAGATCTGCCTTTTTTCATCTTCGGCGGGTACGGCAGCTGGCTCCTTTCCTGGAGCACAACGATTTAGCGATGGTAATCCATGCTACGGTCACCTCAAGAATAGATTACTGTAATGCTCTCTACATGGGGCTACCCTTGACGCAAACCCGGAGACTACAGCTTGTGCAGAATGCTGCGGCACGGCTGCTAATGAGGCTGCCACGATGGGAGCACATTCAGCTAGTGTTGAAAGAGCTGCACTGGCTACCTGTTGTGTTCCGAGTTCGCTTCAAGGTGTTGGTATTGACCTTTAAAGCCCTTTATGGTCAGGGACCTGCATATCTACGGGACCGCCTTTCTCCATATATCCCCCAGAGAGCACTGCGGTTGGGGGCAAAAAACCTTCTCTCGGTCCCCAGACCAAAAGAAGCCAGGCTATGTGTGACAAGATCTAGGGCCTTTTCGGTGGCAGCACCAGAGCTTTGGAATGCCCTTCCAGAAGCCATACGGGCCCTGCGAGATCTGTCTGCGTTCCGCAGGGCCTGTAAGACCGAGTTGTTCAAGCAGGCCTTCGATGCTTGATGGAAAGATGGCTGCCACCGGACATCACACAGAATGCCGGTGATCACTGTCTGGAATTTTAATGCCGCTTATAATGTATGGATTCAGCACTATATAATGGTTTTTAAAAATTGTAATATGTTTTTAAACTGTGAATTGTAAATTATGGTTTTATATATTTTATTAGTTTAACTGTGTAAATGATACTGTGAGCCGCCCTGAGTCCGCTTGCGGAGAGGGCGGGATATAAGTCAAATGTAATAAATAAAATAAATAATAAATAATATACTAGAGAGGCATTTTCTCCCTAAAACCTGATAGGTTCACTTCTGCCTTTGTCCATTATTGAGAAGTGAGAAATCAGATGTTATCTGATGCCCCAATCCAAGGAGAGGAATACAATATGATGAGGTAGGACTACAACACATATTTAACAGACTCACTGCCTGGGAATGACAGCAGAGACATCCTGACAATGAGGGTTGGGAGTTGAGGAGAGTACCGAAACCAGCAAAGAAGATAATACTGGTGTGATCATTCCTTGTTTCAGCAGAAGTAGACAGCTGCTGCATGAGTGTGAGAAGTAAACAGGACCTGAATGGGGACAGTCAGGACCAGCGCATGGGACTAGACAGGGTAGGCGACTGCCTAGAGTGTCCCCTTACTCTCTCCTGCCCCTGCAGAGCATTCCTCTGTGCCTGCCTTCAAGGCAGGATCGGAGGAGCGCTACACAGAGCAATACACTCTTTGGAGGCTTTGTTGGAAGCCTCCAAAGAGCGCACTGTTTTAGCGGTGCCCAGTTGCTTTCAGGTTGAAAGCAGCCGAGTGGTGCCTTCCCATTGCGCTCATCAGCCTGAGTCCGCTTGCGAAGAGGGCGGGATGGAAATCTAAAGTAATAAATAAATAAATAAATCAGTGCAATGGAAGGCATCGCTCAGCTGCTTTCAACCCTAAAGTGCCTGCACAGCGCTAAAACGGTTCACTTTTTGGAGACTACCAAGAAGCCTCCGAAGAGAGTACTGTCTGTAGGGGAAAGTGGCGGTGTGGCAGCACTCCTGTGCTGCCCATTGCTCCTCCGCCCACCCTGTGTGATGATGTCACTTTTACTGACGTCATTGTGCTGCACACAATAATTTCCCCAATGGAGCTGGGGGGGGGGCACAGCACAGGGGTCTGCCTCCAGCGGCAGGGCTGGTGACAGTACCAAGGTAAGTTAGGACAGTAAATATATAAAGCAAATCAGTGGGGCAAAGGATGACATTTTCTTAAGCTTGATTGTATTAGTTATCACAATTTATCATGGAGGGGAGGGCATGACAGGTCGTCTCTGTAGCAGCCGGCATGAGGCTGTGAAAGCATCTTGTTTCATGGAAAATGTATTCATCCTTCATTTGTTTACATTGTCCACATATCTTTATTTGTCCTCTTGCTTTACTAACAGAACCCACTCAGATCTCTCCATAGTCCTGTACAGTCATGGATCTATTCTGCTCCACATGTTCCCACTCAAACCAGTCCCATGACTGGAGAGGGGGAGCAATCTTCCCTCAGTCATCCTAGTGCCACCATAAAATCTGGCCTTGAGTGCAGAACAGCCCAGAGAATCACACAGTTGGAAGAAACCTCCAGGGTCATCTAGTCCAACCCCCTGCACAATACTGGAAACTCACAAATACCTCTCCCTAAATTCACAGGATCTTCATTGCTATCAGATGATCATCCAGCTTCTGTTAAAAACATCCAAGGAAGGAGAGCCTACCACCTCCTGAGGAAGCCTGTTCCACTGATGAACCGCTCTACCGGTCAGGGAGTTCTTCCTAATGCTGAGCCAGAAACTCTTTTCATTTAATTTCAACCCATTGGTTTTGGTCCTATCTTCTGGGGCCACAGAAAACATTTCTGCACCATCCTCTATATGACAGCCCTTCAAGTACTTGAAGATGCAGTGTGAGTTTATGGCAACATTTTGGAATATTTATGGGGGTGCTTCTTAGATCGTACATGTGCATTGTTATATTTTTTTTGCTGGCAGAAAGGGCTTACGTGGCGAGTCCTTCATGGACTTTTCAACTACTTGAAGGTCATGCGTTACTTAAATGGCATATTTTTGGTAGCCAACATGAGACTACTAAATTCTTACCGTGTAAGAGTTATGATTTGTGATATTCTTTTTTTCCCCCTTTTAAATGGCTTTCAATTGAAATTTCTATCTTTGAACTGCAATGGTTTAAATAATTTAATTTTTAAAAGCACATTGCTTCTGCCATCTTTCGTCAAAACCAGACATAGGTTTTTTGCAAGAAATGCAGCTCAAGAATAGTCATTTTAATGTTTTTCAATCAAAATTTTTTGTTCACCAAATTCAGGCTCCGGGGTCTTTTAAGGCACGAGGAGTGGCCATTTTGATTAACAAATCAGTTCGTTTTGTTTTAGAAAATAAGCTGATTGACCCAAGTAGACGTTATGTTTTTTGTCAATGGGATTTTTAATGGACATCAATATACAATGGCGTCAGTATCGTGTTTCTAGAGGATACTTTTTCAAAGCTGAGGAACTTTCATACTGGTCCTATTATTTTGGGAGGGGATCTCAACTACGTAATTAATCCTTCTCTTGACAGATCTCACCATGGTCCCCTATCCTCTTCAGGTAAATCTTGCTCTCAGTCCCTATCCTCTTCAGGTAAATCTTGCTCTCAGTCCCAGGGATTGACATAACACTATATATGATATTTTGCAATCTTACAACCTTTGTGATATATGGAGACAAGCACCAGACAGAGAGATTACACCTTTTTTCCCTCTAGGCACCAGACTTATTCTAGAATTGATTTTCTTTTCGTTTCTGATTCCATTTCTAATCTTTTTTCTCGAATGGACATTGGTTCTATGATCTGGTTTGATCACGCTTGGGTGGAAGGAGGTTTGAAAATGATGGGCCTTAAATTCGGCTTCATTTGCTTGCAGACTAGACAAAAAACTTCTCTCAATGAAATCTGTTACTGATTCTATTGAAGCAGATATTAAGAATTTTTTTAAATTTAATTTGGAGTGTGGGGTTCCCCAACATATTGTTTGGGACTCCTTCAAGGCTGTTATTCAGGGCAGGTTCATGGATATTGCCTCTTCATATAAGAAAGAAAAAGAGATAATTAGATCTGAGTTGCTGTCCAACATCAAAAAGTGGGAAGAAAAATTTTAAAAAGTTCAGAAGTAAGAAAGTATACTCAAATCTTCTTATAGAACGGGAAAAATTAGAATCGTTAGAGGCCTCCAAGATTCAGAAACAAACAGCATTTGTCAAACAAAAGTACTGGTTCCAAACCCCTCAATCTCTCAAACTTTTTTCATGGAAAGTAAAAAAGAGATTAACCTCGATGACGGTCCCCTCTATTTGGACTAAATCTGGCTCCTTGAAATATTCAGCTAAAGACATTGTGGGTGTCTTTAAACAATATTATTCTGTTTTATATTCGTCTCGGTACCCCTCACCTGACCTTATTAAATCTTTTTAAGATACTCACTCCAATCTTAAACCACTTTCTTCGGCAATTTGATTCTTCTTGGAGCAACCATTCACGGCACTTGAAATTCAAGAGACCATTAAATCGTTAAAACCCAACAAATCGCCTGGCAGAGACGGATTTATTCCTGAGTTTTACAGTTTTTTAACACTTTGTTGGCCCCTACTCTAGCTGATTTTTGTAATCAATTTGTAACTTCGAATAATTTTCCTGCCACTTGGTCTCAAGGAAAAATTATAGTTCTCCCCAAGAAGGGTAAAGACTTGTTAGAACCTAATTTCTATAGACCTATTTCACTTCGCAACTGCGATTATAAAATCTTTACAGCGGCTATAGTTTCACATCTTAATACCTTTATTGGGACTTACATTCACCCAGACCAATCTGGGTTTATCCCAAATCGTGAACTAACTGATAATACCAGAAAGGTTCTCAATATTATGCAATATTGTAGGAAATTCAATGTAGACTCTTCTTTTATTTTATCAATTGATTTTGAGAAAGTCTTTGATTCTGTTGAAGTCCCTTACCTTATCACATTGTTGGAAAAGATGGAATTTGGTCCAGTATTTATCAAAATTATTCAAGCTTTATACCACTCCCCGTCTGCTATTATTCATGTCAATAATTTAGATTCAGAAGAATTTCAGTTATCCCGTGGCACCAGGCAAGGCTGTCTCCTTTTCCCCCTCTTTTTTGCTCTGGCAATTGAGCCTCTTGCCAATGCTCTCCTTAACACTCCTGAATTTGTGGGGGTACATATCAATAATCAGCATATTAAACTTTCTTTGTTCGCAGATGACTTGACACTTTTTGTAACCAATCCTGATTCCTCACTACTGGCTACAGCAAATTTACTACCTGTTTGCTTCTATTTCTGGGCTTAAATCTAATTCATCTAAATCCATTTTATACCCCATGGTAATAGCTAACACTCTTTGAGACTTTATTTATTCTAATTATTATTTTAAGAAGATCGATAAGTGTTGGACATATTTAGGGGTGAATATTCCCATAAACTTGAGTGATATTTTTAAAGTTAATCACCATCTTTTAAATAATGATATAATTAGCTTGCAAAAGAATAGGAATTCTTCTTTTATTCCTTGGAATGAGAATATTCTTCATTTTCCCGACATTTTTATTTTTATTTAGAGCTATTCCTATCCTCATTCCTGATGACTTGTTTAAATGGTGGAAGCGATCCTTCCTTAAATTTATTTGGAATGCAGGCATGCCCAGAATTGGTTATTCTACTCTTATTCACCCTAAATCCTCAGAAGGCCTGGCTCTCCCTGATCTTCATAAATATTATGAACTGGCTATTTTAGGTGGACTTATTAAATATTATGACTCATCACAGCAAATGGATTGGAAAATAATAGAAAGTTCTTATCTTGGTTGTAGTTCATTTAATACTTTACTTTGGGAAATCCCAAGATGTAGACCATCTGCTATAGCATCTAATTTCTTTCTTAAAGCTGTCTTTAAGACTTGGGACAAACTTTGTAGTCATCTAGCTACTTCAATATCTCCTGTTTCTCACTTTTTAGGATTTTCTTGGTTTCAACCGGGACATCTGTACAATTCTTACTATGCTTGGAGGGATGGCATCTGTAGTTTCAAGAACATTATGTCAAAAGGTACCCTGCTTGATAAATAGACTTTAGATAAAAAGGCTGAGCAGTCATTATCTTGGTTCGAGTATCTGCAGGTGAAACACCTGATAACATCTTTTTCTAAAAATCATAATCTTGGGCGTGCTCTCACATTTTTTGAACAATTGTTGTCTTCTCCATTCTCTAAATCTCGTGGACTAATTTCCTACATATATAAATGACTGCTGGAGAAAGACAGTGAGGAACTTCTTTCTTAACGGAAGACTTGGCAAAGAAATTGTTCTGTTAATTTAAGTGAGGCTGCTTGGCAACAGATTTGGACCTTCATACTCATCGACTGCACTGAACATTGAACTATAAACTCAAAAATTTTTGTTCCGGTGGTATTTGACACCCAAAAGGTTGCACTATATTTTGCCACATACTTCTTCCTTATGCTGGAAGAATTGTGCGGGAGATGTTTATCCACTGCTGGTGGTCCTGTCCAGTGGTAAAATCATTTTGGTCTCAAATTTTGGACCACTTGATGAACATCAGTTACAGGGAAATGCAACTACATTCTCATCTTTGTGGCTTCTGTGCCACATGAGAGAACAGCAAGCTCATTTACCCTGGAGGAGGGCATGGACTGATCAGTGAATGATCGATTATAGTACTGCTTTCCCCACAGCTGCTTCCTGCCTGGTATCTGCATCTACAGCATAATGTTGCACAAAAGTGGAGAGGGTCACCCAGGTCACAGATCTGCAGATGTCATTCAAGGCAATTCTCTTGGTGAAAGTTACTGAAGATGCCCGGGCTCTGGTCACCTGTGCCTTCAGGGAAAGCAGGCAAGGAGGGGTATCTATGGAGCTATAAGCACTCCCAACTGTTGAAACTACCCATCTGGGTGCCAATTGAGAGGAAGCTGCTAAACCTTTCTTGTGTCCCATCAACCTGTTTAGTACTAATGAAAGTCTCCATTGAGGCAAGGGCTGTGCAGCAGGGGGTAACAGGTTAAATAGGTCTTTCATGAATTTCTTGAGATGGCTGGCTGAAATGGCCATTAAATGCACCTTAACTGAGGAGACAGAAAGACCCCTATCTTTCAGTGACAGCAGGTATTTAAAAATAAGTGGTAGAGGGCTCAAAGCTGGGCAAATGTTTTGGACTGAAGTTCGGGATGCAAAAAGATGATGATATTGGATTTATATTGGATTTGGGAGGGATGGTGGCTCAATGGTAGAGCATCTGCTTGGTAAGCAGAAGGTCCTGGGTTCAATTCCCGGCATCTCCAACTAAAAAGAATCCAGGCAAATAGGCACAGGAAAAATCTCAGCTTGAGACACTGGAGAGCCGCTGCCAGTCTGAGTAGACAATGCTGACTTTGATGGACCAAGGGTCTGATTCAGTATAAGGTAGCTTCATATGTTCATATATCCTGCCCTCCACTCCAAATCTCAGCGTCTCAAAGCAGCTCACAATCTCCTTTACCTTCCTCCCCCACAACAGACACCCTGTGAGGTGGGTGGGGCTGAGAGGACTTTTACAGCAGCTGCCCTTTCAAGGACAACCTCTGCCAGAGCTATGGCTGACCCAAGGCCATTCCAGCAGGTGCAAGTGGAGAAAAGGGGAATCAAATCCGGTTCTCCCAGATAAGAGTCCACACACTTAAACACTACACCAAACTGGCTCTCAAAGCATCCCATTTAGAAGAGTACTGGGTTTCAGGGCTACTTCTAAAACCTTTGTGGCCCTCTCCAATATGGAAGGTCAGCCATGCTACTATGTGCAGTGTTTGTACACTGTGGTGTACCAGGGGACCCTGTTGAAAAAGGTCTGATTCTGGTGGGAAGACAATATATGTCGTCTGAGCTAGCTCTCATAGAGTCAGGAACCACAGAGTATTTGGTCAGAATGGGGCAATGATGACACCCTCTGATCTCTCTGCTCTAACCTTGGAGACCACCCTGTGGGTAGTGGGGAGAAGGCATAAAAGAATTTCCTGCCAAGTGAGCTGAAAGCCATCTACCAGGAAACTGGGGCCCCAAGCTGCTCTTGTGCTGGAACAATTCCACTTGGCATTTTGAAGGGAAGCTCTAATGTAGCAGGAGTTAACGCACCACTCGTGGTCTACCGACAATTCCGTGCTCAAAATGTCCATTGTGGTCTTATGTTCTCCTGCAATGTGGATGGTGCGAATAGAGTCTTTAATCTGGATGACTGTGAGCCAAATATGGAATGCCTCCTTGGAAAAGGAGAGAGATCCTATACTGCCTTGTTGGTTTATTTACAACTTGGCTGTCATGTTGTCCATAGCCATGAGGATCCTCTTCCCTTGCAGGAGTTCTGAAAGAGATATAACTTCATATTTGATGGCTCCAAACTCTAAAAGATTGATATGAAGGGTCAACTCTCTGTCCAACCATCTGCTCTGGGTGGCCAACCCATCACTGCACACCCCACTCTATAAGGGAGGTATCAGTAAACATATGCATGTCATGAACCAGGGGTCCAAATGCCCAAGTATAAACTGGACTCAGAAGTCCACCAGCTTAGGGGTCATAGTAGGGATACAGAATATACTGGACTGAGGGGTCTACATTCAGTTTGAAGCAAACAATTCTGGAATTCCCTCATTCTTAGCCTTACATAGGGTACTTTCGCAGTAGCCAATGCCATCATACCAAGGTGTTTCTGGTATTTATAGCTCTCTGAAACTAATTATTCAGGAAGCAAGAAACTAGGGATGGAATGGCTCAGCACCTAGACGCAGCTGGAAGGTCTTACCCTGCTTTGAGTCCAACCTAGCTCCAATGAACTCTGTGCACTGGATAGAGCTAAAATGAGATATTTCAAAATTAATCACAAGGCCAAGCTCCATGAGGGTTTGCAGGGCTAACTCAATTAAGGACCACAGAGTCTGTTCAGAAGGGCTCCCAAACAACCAGTCATCTAAATAGTGATACACCATACACCCTTGCAATCTGAGATGAGAGATGGCATCAGACATACCCTTGGAAAAGACATGGGGGGGGGGGGGCACTGACTACTCAAAGTGTAGGACACAGTACTCAAAATATGAAGACCTACACTGGAACCTAAGCAACTTCCTACATGACATGGATGACAATGTAAAAATAGGTATCCTCAAGGTCTAATACCTCAAACCATACACTTAGTGATAAAAGGGAGAGGATGTCCTGTAGAGATAATGTTCAGAATTTTGCTACCCTCAGTAACTTGCTCAAGACTCCCAGGTCCAGGATGGGGCGAACACCCCCTCCTTTCTTTCTTATAATGAAGTATCTGGAGAAGAAACTGTCCTTTCTTATAATGAAGTATCTGGAGAAGAAACTGTCTTGACCACACTCCCCAGAAATTTTCTAATTACATCCTTAGATAAAAGGGAACTAACCTCATCCTCAGGTAAAGCTGGAGGGGCCCATGATGAAGGATTAGGCTGGTTATGTGTGGGAGAGGAACTGAATGCCAGTAAATAATCATTGGATGCTATAGAAAGAACCCAACAACCTTTATTAATATTTAACCAGCTGTCATGCCCCTGATGGCCCCCGCCATGCCCCACCGTGGCCGCTGCTCTCCTGGTGACCTGGCTCAGGCCTGAACCTCGGTGTCCCAGAGGTCTCAGAATGTTGGAGGGCAGAGCTGGGTTACTTCACCCCTTCTTGCTCGTGCCCTCCCCGGCTCTGCTTGGGCTCCTTTCTCTCTCTTGCTCTGCCGCCCTTCTGCAGCAGCAGCCTGCTTCTTCCTTGACCTCTCAGCCTCTGGCCTTTTATTCTTTCCCTGGCCCCCTTCCTTCCTCCCAGGCCCCACCCCCGGTTAGCTCCGCCCCGGCTTATAAGCGAGGACGCTGTGGAAGGACTTCCTGGGGCGTGTTCTCCATGGGGCAGCCAAGGGGGCTGGGACGCTGGTGCTGCATCTGGGTTTGAAGCTCCTGACTTCCCGGCCCTCTCCATGGGGCATTGTTCCTGCCTTTCCCGCTCCGTGGCCACAGCTGCGGCTCTGCCACTTATCTTGAGCCCAGGGTGAGCCCGTTGGCTCAGTGCACTGGCGGGTGCTTTGGTTGGATTGGCTGCACCGTGCAGCCAGGAAGTATGTTGGGGTCCCGGGGGGGGTGCGGGAGGGGCTCCCATTGGAGTCCCGTCTCAGCCGGGACGAGACACAAGCTATTAACAAAGTGTGCTAAATGAGTATCAAAATTTTCTGCAATGGTTAGTCATGTGAATGGTTTTCCTTTCCTTGCCTGCTGTCTTATAGGGCTAGTGTAAGGCTTTCCCCGTTGTTTATTTTGGGGTTTCCTGAAAGAAGGAAGGGTGCTGGTTATCAATGCTGAGGACACTGATACCAATACTATCTACAGAAAGGGCCCCCATATCTCAGGTTGACTGTTAGGCCCAGAGATCTCACAATGAGTTTATTCTTCCTCATCTGCTCCAGGGTAGCATGTGTTTGGCTACTGGAAAGGTCTTTGTTTGAAAGGCATATCCTCCACTGAAGTTTTAGTATTTGTAGGTAGGGCTGATTCACAGAGCCAGGAATGTAGACAATGCTTAATGCCACAGTTCTGACCAAGCACTCAAAGGCATTCCTTATATGCGTTGAGCTACTGTCTACCCAGGTGCAGACCTTCAGCATGGATCACCTTGGCCAAAGCCTTCTTTTCATAAGGGGAGACTTCCACAAACAGGTTAATTTGCTCCCATAGGAGTATCTGATAACTTCCCATCACTGCCAGAAAGTTTGTGACACTTAACCCCATTGCTCCTGATGCATACATCTTTCTGCATAGTGCGTCTAGTTTATAGCCCTCTTAATCCTTCAAGAATGGATGGAAACCTGCATGTTGCCTGGAGGGCAGCTTCTCAGTGACTAATGAATTGGCAGGTGGATGCTACCTCAAGACTCACAGCCTTCTGCTTTAATCTGTAGAGTTCTCCAGCTTGCATGTGGTGGGAGGAACGGAAACTGGCTTGGTCCAAACATTTTTAGCCATATTCTAGGAGCCCCTGGAAGAGCCCCGTGGTGCAGAGTGATAAAGATGCAGTACTGCAGTCCTAAGCTCTGCTCACGACCTGAGTTTGATCCCGGCGGAAGCTGGGTTCAGATAGCCGGATCAAGATTGACTCAGCCTTCCATCCTTCCAAGGTTGATAAAACGAGTGCCTAACTTGCTGGGGGGAAAGCGTAGATGACTGAGGAAGGCAATGGCAAACCACCCCGTAAAAAGTGTGCCGTGAAAATGTCGTGATGCGATGTCACCCCAGAGTTGGAAACGACAGGTGCTTGCACAGAGAACTACTTTTTTTTTTTTTTAGGAGCCCCTGAAGCACTGAGAAGGCAACCAATCTCATATGCTCTGTATACAATACTTACAGGATTGGGTCTGTCAGCTTTGGATTTGAAGCAACAGCAACGAGGTCAAGGATCAAGGTCACCTTAACCACATGCTGGAGCTGTTTCATGTGCAGGTGCAAGGCCTTAGTAGGAGACACCAGAGAATGGGAATGCACAGTGGTCTCTGGAGAGGTACTTGATTTCATATTGGAGTTGACATCAGTTCCATGGGTAAAGATCATAGCGATCTGACAGAGGTGGAAGATCCTGGATGGACCTTAATGTTGAGGAGCTTAGATGATAATTGGATCCAATCAAGCTAGGAGGCATTCCCCATGGAGTATGCTTCTAGAAAGATTGTAGGTCCTACTGGCCCCAAGGAGGAGGGCATCTTTTGGGATCCCCACGGAAAACTGGAAGAAGGTGGGGAGGGACGGTGGCTCAGAGGTAGAGCATCTGCTTGGGAAGCAGAAGGTCCCAGGTTCAATCCCCAGCATCTCCAAAAAAGGGTCCAGGCAAATAGGTGTGAAAAACCTCAGCTTGAGACCCTGGAGAGCCGCTGCCAGTCTGAGAAGACAATACTGACTTTGATGGACCAAGTGTCTGATTCAGTATAAGGCAGCTTCATATGTTCATATGTTCAAGGTTATTTATCATATGGCAGAGTTACACACGAAAAGTAAATAATAATATAAATATGTAACCAAGCTGATACAATGGACTTGCAGACCGACTGTTAGTATTATGTAGCCTGCTGTGAAGCATGCTAGATCAAGAATTGTCAAAGTGACAGTTAATCACATGACAAGAGTCACAGGACTAATTAACCTGGCTGATGTAAGGACTGGTAATATCTGGATCTGTTCAGAGGAGTCAGCATGAGTCAACAGTTAGCTGATTGGTAGGCTGTCCTATATAAGCAGCAGAGTAACAGAGTGGTTTTTCTCTCTATGTATATGGGTTATTGGCGAAGCACTTTGCTTCTCTGGACTATATCTGTATATATCGTCACTGTAAATATCTGTATAATACACAGTTTGTTATACTACCAAACTGGTGTCTTGGCTCCTCATATCAACGTTCCTAGTGCTAAGGCAAGTTACTGCTTTGGTCTACCTGCACTCAGCGCACGCTCCTGCTGTCAGGGTTATGGGCCGAGACCAAGCACTGTGCAGTTAAGACCTGGAGACTGTGCCTGGCTGTGGAGGTTCATTGGAGTTTGGAGAGGAGCCGTGCTGGCGCAGGAGGTGAAGTGTGAGTCCGAGGATTGTGCTGACGCTGTGCCTTTGTCCTTGTCGGTGAGTGACGAGGAGGAGGAGGAATTCCAGGTGTCTGTGGGCAGCAGAGATATGGCTCAACCTTTGGCTGTTGTGGTTGAGAAGCTCATGTCAGTGAACTATGCGGTGTGGTCTCTGCAAATGGAATTTTTCCTAAAGAGAGAAGGGCTGTGGACGTGTGTGTCTGACCCCCTCGCTGCTCCTACGGCTAATGAGATTGTCCTGGAGCAGAAAGCTCTTGCGAACATCATCCTCAGTGTGGGGGATGATCAACTGATATATGTGAGAGGGAAGCCGACAGCGAGAGAGGCTTGGAATGCGCTTTGTGGAATTTATGTGCATACCACTGCTGGGTCTCTCATGGCGTTAACACGCAGGATGTATCGCACGTTGCTGGTGCCAGGTGGCTGTGTACGGGAGCATATTAAGGCTCTCACTGACTGCTTTGTGGAGCTGGAGGGAAAGTCATTGCTGCGGACGACAGAGTTTATATTTTGCTTTCATCGCTGCCTCCGGAGTTTTCACAACTGATAACAGCTCTGGAGTCTGTCGACGCCAGCATTCCGACCATGGAGTACATCTGTGCCCGGCTGTACGACTTTCAAGACAGGCTGACTGCAGCGTCCCATTCTGGGAGTGGAGCCAGTGCACCTGTCTGTGGGAGTGATTCAAGGGCTGTGCTGAGTCAGAGGGTCGTTGCCAAGCAGCAGCAGGAAAGCAGCCCAGCAGTACTACATGTGAGAAAGTGTTACCGATTTGGGTCAGCTTCTCACATCAGGAAGTTCTGTCCAGAAACTGGGAGACAGAGAAGAACATCTCTACAGAAGCCTAGGAACTGTGAGCAGGCTAAGCTGGTGACTACGGGAACAACAGCACAGGGGTCTATTTGGCTAGTAGACTCTGGGGCGACTAGTCATATTTGTACCTCTAAGGCATTAATGAAATGTTCTCGGTGGGCTGTGTTATCTCATGTAAACCTCGCTGATGGTTCTATGTCTGAGGTAGTGTGTAACAGCCGGGTAAACTTTCCAGCACTAGGCTGTGACCTTGAGGAAGTGCTGTGTGTGCCAGCATTACAATCAAATCTGCTCAGTGTTAGCTCATTAGCTAGAGCAGGATTTGAGGTAAAATTTTCTGACACAGGCTGTAAAGTGTCTAGAGGGGGAAAATCCTCACAGAGGGAAAGTTGGTTGATAATGTGTGTGTGGTGGGAAGTGAAGCCGTTAAGGCAGATCTAGTGTCTAATGTATGCCCCCATGATTCATGCTTACATCTCCTCCACCGCAGGCTTGGGCATTCAAGTTTTCATACTATTAGCAAGACGCTGTCTTTGCTGCCAAATGCAGCTGTAAAATCTTGTAAAACATATCTAGACTGTCAAGTGTGCAAAAAGGTCAAAAGCAAGGCACTCCCGGTTGCTAAGGAGAGCACGAGGGTGTCTGAGTGACCACTAGCTCTAATCCAGGCCGATGTCATCGGGCCATTTCCAAAGAGCCATTCAGCTAAAAGATATGTATTTCTGATTGTTGATGACTGTACAAGATATTGTTGGGCTTATGTACTCAAACAGAAATCAGAGGTGTTTAAATGTTTTAAACAGTGGGCAAAAAGAGTACAGAAGCAGCTTGGAGTGCAGCTGCTAGCTCTGCAGACTGACAAAGGGGGTGAATTCATGTCAAATCAGTTTGGTGCATGGTTGAAGCATCAGGGGATTGCACATAGGGTGGCAAATCCGGCAATACCTTCAGAAAATGGGGTGGTTGAGAGGAAATCAGGCATATTGCAAACAATGATGTATGCCATGTTAGATGATGCATCTCTACCTATTGCATATTGGGCTGAGGCATTCATGGTAGCCACATTCCTGGTCAATAGATTGTGGACAAAGTCTACAGACAACATCCCCTATAAGGGTATGTTCAAGGAGGAGCCTAGTTTAGAGTTCCTCAGAGTGTTTGGAACGAAAGCCTGGGTAAATATTCCTCTGAAATTGAGAAGGAAAGGAGGTGCCAGATCCAGAAAATTGGTATTTCTGGGATATCAAACCAATATGCAGGCATATAGGTTTAGTGACACTGAACAGAAAGTGACGTTCAGTAGATCAGCTAACTTCAGCAAGTATAGCAATTGGGCTAAGCTGCATGGAACTGAAGGGAATATTCATGTATTGCTGCCACTGACCAATGATAGTCAGGAGCAAGGTTCTGTACCAGTACCTGCTGTGGTGCAGCTGGAGGTATCTGAGAATAAGCAAAAAGCTTGTCAGGAGACTCGGGTTTCAACCCGTAGTACAAAAGGTGTTCCTCCTGTACGATATGGTTTTGACAACAGTGTAAGCCATGTGTATGTATCTGAACCTGAGAGTTATCAGGAAATAATGACTCTGGCAGATGAGGAGAAAAAAGCCTGGCTGGAAGCCATGGAAAGAGAATATTTATCTCTGCACAGGAATGGAGTGTTTTCTCCCACAGGAGGGCTGAAGTCTACTTCAGAGATCGCCCAGAAGATAAATCTACTTCAGGGTTTGTAGTATACCTGAGTAAAGCACTCATTATGTGAAAGACATGTAAAACTAGCTGAACTATTAGGCATGCGTCCACTAGCAGTCTAAGGAGGTGTGTTAGTATTATGTAGCCTGCTGTGAAGCATGCTAGATCAAGAACTGTCAAAGTTACAGTTAATCACATGACAAAAGTCACAGGACTAATTAACCTGGCTGATGTAAGGACTGGTAATATCTGGATCTGTTCAGAGAAGTCAGCATGAGTCAGCAGTTGGCTGATTTGTAGGCTGTCCTATATAAGCAGCAGAGTAACAGAGTGGTTTCTCTCTCTATGTATATGTGTTACTGACGAAGCACTTTGGTACTCTGGACTATATCTGTGTATATCTTCACTGTAAATATCTGTATAATACACAGTTTGTTATACTACCAAACTGGTGTCCTGGCTCCTCATATCAACGTTCCTAGTGCTAAGGCAAGTTACTGCTTTGGTCTACCTGCACTCAGAGCATGCTCCTGCTCCATTCCACCCTCTGAACCAGCCATTTCCTCCAGGAGAACCATTGTTGTCAATCTCTAGGTGGGGCTGGAGATTACTCAGAATTACCCAGATGGCAGAGATCAATTCCCCTGGAGAAAATGGTAGACTCTATGTCATTATACCCTGATGAGGTGTCTTCCCCCTAAATACTAACATCTAAATCAGGGGTGGCCAAACTTGCTTAACATAAGAGCCACGTAGAATAAACATCAGATGTTTGAGAGCCACATGACATGAACATCAGATGTCTGAGAGCAACAAGATAGGAAGGAAGGCAAAATGGAAAGGTGGAAAGAAAGCAAATAGACTGGGGGGGGGGGGGAGGGAAGAGGTGGAAAGAAACCTTAACTTTCAATGGATTCTCCAAACAGCTGGCTGGCTTGGTTTGGAGAGGCATTTAAAGAAACAAATGCCTTCTACAAGCTGGCTGATGAGCCAGTAGGGGCTTAAAGAGTCACACAATAGTTGTGAAAGCCACATGTGGCTCCCAAGCCGCAGTTTGGCCACCCCAATCAAGATTTTCAATCTACTCAATTGCAGCTGGGGAGAGTTCAAAGAGCTCCATCACATCTCCTTGGAAAACATGATACTAACATTCCTGTGACAGATGGAAAACAGTATGGCACACTGCACTATAATCGCATTTGGGTCCTGGTATTTTGCCTCATTTAAAAAACAGGTCTCCACAACTGAAGCCAGAGTTTGGGGAGAGGCCTCAGCTCAATATAATGCCATATCCACCTTCCAAAGCAGTTATTTTCTCCAGAGGAAGAGAGATCTGTTGTCCTGATCTGCTGTCAGTTGTGATACGAGAAGATCTTCAGGCTCCATCTGGAGGTTGGCTACCCTAGGCCTGGCAGCACCTCTGGGTGACTTGATGCCACCTGACTGGCATGACTTAGCTAGGCCTGCCTGCTTACTCCTGTTCAAAACAAACTCAGATACTGAGGGGAAAAGTTAAACACTATGGAACAGATACGTATTATCACCATGAAGAAATATCATATTGGAAAGGAAAGTTCCCCTGTGCAAGCACCAGTCGTTTCCGACTCTGGGGTGATGTTGCTTTCACAACGTTTTCACAGCAGACTTTTTATGGGGTGGTTTGCCATTGCCTTCCCCAGCTATTTACACTTTCCCCCCAGCAAGCTGGGTACTCATTTTATCAACCTCAGAAGGATGGAAGGCTGAGTCAACCTCAAGCCTCGTTGAAACGCTGTAGTATGGTGCGGAGGCGGCTGGCGAGTTCCTCTTCCATTGCTGTGGCAATCAGCACATCGTCAAAGAATGGCTATATCCCGGGAATCCCTTTTAAGAGAGAGTCCATTAAGCTCTGGAAAATCCATGGGGTTATGCTGACCCCAAACTGGAGGCGCTTTACCTGAAAAGCGTCTCGATGTGTGACTATGGTTTGGGCCTCAGCTGTGGCGGCGTCCACTGGCAATTGCTGGTACGCTTGGGCCAGATCCAGCTTCCCCAAAATTTTGGTGCCTGCTATGGATGCTAACACATGGCTAACCACTGGGACCAGGTAGGTGCGGTCCTGAAGTGTTTTATTGATCATGCATTTGTAGTCTGCACAGATGCGGACGCTCCTGTTTGGCTTGACTGGGGTGACGATTGGGATTTCCCATCGTGCGTTGGCGACCGGCTCCAGGACCCCTTGTGCTCATATTACAAATTCATATAATGATTCACATTACATGCAACGTTACAGAACACACTTACCCTAACTCCAAACATTACAGAACACTTCCAAACAGAGACAAAAGGGGGTCTTTCACATTGAGTCCTGTTCAGCAGCAGCCTCTCTTATGACAGCCAGTGTTGCATACCAGTTAGTGCTTCAGAGAAGGGTCTGCCAGACCCAGGTTCTTGCTGTGGAAGCTGACTGGGTGATTTTGGACCAGTTATAGACTTTCAGCCTAACCTCACAGGGTTGTTGTGCAGATCAAAAGGGGAAGAGGAGAATTACGTAAACTGCTTTGGTCCTCAATGCAGAGAAAGACTGTCCTTTTCCTAGGTAGAAGCTGCAGAGGGGGAGGACACGGAAAGCTGAAGTCAGAGGGGCAGATCAAGGTAGGTTGATGATGGGCTGGGAAGGAGGTAGGGTTGCTATCTCCAGGATGGGGAATTTCTGGAGATTTGAGGGATGGAGTCTAGAGAGGGTGAGGTTTGAGGAGGAGTGGTTCCTCAGACAGGTACAATACCATAGATTCCACCCTCTGAACCAACCATTTCCTCCTGGAGAACCATTGTTGTCAATCTCTAGGTGGGGCTGGAGATTACTCAGAATTACCCAGATGGCAGAGATCAATTCCCCTGGAAAAATGGTAGACTTTACGTCATTATACCCTGATGAGGTGTCTTCCCTCCTGCTTTGGACACCACTTTGGAAAAAGACTGTAGTTTTCCTAGGTAGAGGCTGCAGGGAGGGCGGGGAATGGAAAGCTGAAGTCAGATCACTTACACTACAGAAAACAGCTGCCTTGAAGCGCATGCCCTATGGTATACCACAACATTATGCCAGGCCAAAAAAGACAGATCACACCACAAGCACATGCTGATGCTAAAAGCTGCAAGGCCGAATATGACAGGAACAGTTGGCAACGATGCACTGTAGATGACAGGAATGCTGAGCTTCAGCGTCTGAGTGATTATGGTTATGGTATGATGCCACAGCAAACTGACACTGTGCCCAAGGCTGAGGCACTCACTCACAGCAGAGGCTAAGTAACAAAAGTGACCTCTGGTGTGCAATAGATTTAACAAATTGCTCTGCTGGTGTCCTCAAACCTGGAATTCAGTTGAGTAGATAGTAGATTGGTTCTAACATTTTATATGATGAAATAAGGACATTTGGTATAAACAGAGGTTTTTGGAATGTGACAGTAATTGTGGTTGTGAAAGTGCAGGGGAAATAGCTGTTTTAAAATCTGATTGCATTTAGGCTGGCTTACCGTTCTTGCAATTTCAACTTGTTGTCACCTTTTTAGCAGCCTAGGCTCTTTGGAGAAAGGCAAGATATAAATACTTTAATGAACATGCTGTTACAGTGCTATAACAAATATACATCTCTGTGATATTACTATTACATCCGCAATAGTACTGCTGGTACAACTGCCATGCTGGTAGAACATCACTCCTAGGAGCAAAACTTTGTTGGTTTTCAGGTATGACAAGAGAAAACTACAGCTGAGCTGGAACAAAGTGCTTCAAACAAATAACCTAATAATAAAGTAGGAAGGACAGATGGATAATGTCTTCACACACAACCCTTTGCAAGTAATTTGCCTCCACATTTCAGACACAATAACCCACGAGTAATCTAAACTTCACTGTTGCAACTGGGGCTGCAATAACGAGGTGGGCCCACATAAGGAAGCAGGGCTCACTAGGGAAAATACAGCTTCCTATCTTTAGTACGAGGTAAAAATGGGAAGAGGCAGTGAGTTCTCTAGGGTTGCCAGGTCTGAGTCAGGAAATATCTGGGGACTTAGGAGGTGGAGCCAGGAACAAAGTTGTGACAAGCATGATTGAACTCCAAAGGGAGTTCCAGCCATCACATTTAAAGGGACTGTGTTTCTTTTAAATGCCTTCTCTCCGTAGAAAATAATGGAGGGTGGGGGCACCTTATTTTGGGGCTCATAGAATTGGACTCCCTGGTTCAATCTTTTTGAAACTTGTGGGGAAGGCCCTGAGGAGAGGCACCAGATGCTATTCTGCAAATTTGGTTCCTCTACCTCAAAACAAAGCTCCAGAGCCCCAGATAACCATGGATCAATAAACCATTATACCTTATGGTTTCCATAGGATATAAAGGAGTGCCCAGCAGACATCCCCCCCAGCTTTCTGACAGCCCTGAAGTGTGGGGAGGGCCTCCAAACCAGGGGATCCCCTGCCCCCAACCATACGCTCCCAAGAAACAGACCTCTTTTGTCTGAAGATCAGTTGTCATTCTGGGAGATCTCCAGATCCCACCTAGAGGGTGGTAACCTTAGTGTGCACCCTGTGGAGAAACATATATTTGCATCCCACTTAGGATCTTGCCAGTGAGAGCCAACCTGTCACTGTAAGGGGCAGAGGTGTTCTTCTGTTGTCATTTGTTAGCCATAATATCTTCTTGGATTGCCAGCTCAAGGTGGGAAAATGGCTGGGAGCCTGAGGAGGGTAAGGTTTGGGGAGAGAGAGACTTATATGGGGTACAATGCCATAAAGTCCACCCTTCAAAGCAACCATTTTCTCCAGGGGAGCTGATCTCTGCCGGCTGGAGATCAGTTATAAAAGTGGGAGATCTCCAGGCCCCACCTGGAGGCTGGCAACTCTGGTTTTCTACCATAATACCCGATGATACTCAAAGATGTATCAACTGCCCCTGGAGCCAGTGGTGCCATCAGGGCTAGACATGAGATGGAATTCTAGGGCCACACCTTATAGCATCTGCAGGTACCCCTAAAAGGAGGCTGTACATTCAAATTTAAAGCATATGTTATCCAAAAAAGTAGACATTTTCTTGTTACAGGTCACCTGTACTGCTCTGACATCATCTCAAAGTTTTCACTGTTGTCATGGCTGGCTACTGTGAAGCTATCACAAGGACGGTGGGTGGAGGCAGAGTTGCTTGAGATTCAGTGTGAGGGGTTGTTGTGCTGCTATATTAGCTCTTCCTTTCTACTTCTCTACTTGAATAGGAGATCACCAAGGAGAATTGAGGTTACTAGGCAGAAGAAGGCAATGACAAGCACCCTCTACTTTTCTCTTGCCTGGAATGCCCTGTGGATGGGGTTGCCATCATACGGTTGCAACTCAAAAGATTTTCTTCTTGTACTACTACTTTTGTTGTGCTTTTGACATTACAGCTGAGGGAGCATAGAATCTCGATTAATAACGTTAATATATGCTCCATCATCTTTCTTAATCAGACCATAGGTTCCCCTTGCTTCTCAACAGCTGAAAGCAATGTTTTAGCAGTTTGATTCAAGTTTTTCAGCTTAGGAATAATTCCATATTGTTTTCTATGGGACTTCTTAATTAAGTGTGGTTAGGATAGCAGCCTTGTTATATTTTTTACACATACCTTACATATAGTATACTTGTAATGTACTGTTATTTTCACGTGTCAGTTTTTCTGAGGCACCAGACAGGCCCAGATTTTTAGCCAGGATATTCTTTTATATATAGATTGGTTTCACTCTCTTAGCAGAGTATTTTGGCAAACTCTGCAGGTTCTCTAAATGAACATACTCCCCCTTCTATGTATCAAGAGACTATTTTAATTCACTCAAACTAAATTCTCAAAGGGTCTGGTATATATGGTTACATAGGAGCCAATATCCCAGCTATCAGTTTTCATACAGCCTGGCTGGACCTTTGCATTACTTCTGTCCCACATTTATTGTTCTTTCATTGCAACTGTCAGCTTTCCTGACAGCACATTATAGAGCACATGGCTACAAAGTCGGTATCAATCAGTCTAAGATCATGCAGATATAAGTAGCAGACTATTGATAATGGGTTTGAAATCAAATCATTTTGGTTTAAGCGTAAGATTCTTAAAACATAGTGCCCACTAGGGAACTCCCTTTTACTTCCACCTGTTAGAAACTTTGCAAGGTTGGCACCTTCTATTACCTACTACTTTCTAGAATAGCCAAAATGAATCCATTAAAAACATCCACACACATCTAGTCTCACTCTCTTTACTGCATCCTGAAAGCAACAATTAACATGACTATATCTCCTTTAAACTTACATACAAAAGCTCATGCCCTGCCACAAGTTTTGTTAGTCTTTAAGGTGCTACTGGACTCTTGCTGTTTTCTACCCCTTTAAACTATGTGTAGCTTAAATATTATACAATACCTGCCATTACACTAACATTCTCTCCCCCACTCCCATTGATAACAGCAGTTTTGTTGAGCTTTGAAAATGTCTTACTTCAAAAAGCACTTCAAACTTGATATGGGCATTTAAGAAGAAAAGTGAGAGAATATGTATAGTTTAGAGGAGCTTTTCACGAAAGCTGAAAGCACCATGTTAAAAACAAAAGGATCTAATTTGCCCCAGACATAAATAATAAAAGAAAAACAAGAGTTGCATGCAAATTTAGTAACATAAATTTTGAGGTGATAAACAGAATGGAGTCTGGCTTCTTGTTTAGTATTCCTTAGTTATCACCATAATTGCTGCATGTCTGTCATCACTAGGAAAAGAAAAAAGTGTCTTTCTCAGCTGCTCCCCTGCTTGTTTTGTTCGCTGTATTCTTGTAAAGTGGGAGAAAATAAGTGTCATTTAATGAATAGTGCTATTCTTTGTCTGACAGCTTCATATCTGTTAGGTGTAGGAGGCCTAGTACTTTCCTTTTCTGATAATGTTTTTGACAGTGTGCTAAATTCCTCCCCCCAAAGGCCAGCGCATATATTCTGTTAAAAGGGGCTCCATCTATCCTGAATGAGTGCCCTCTTTTAACCCCCTTCAGCTTCTGTTCTTACATTAATTGAGCTGATCAGATTGAGTATATGAATTTGTCTTTGATGTATTCGTATGTTTAGTTGATGCTGCTTGCTCTCTCATTGGCCGCGGATTGAGCTCTTAGACAAATAGGGCTGTTGCCATGGTAACAAGGAATAGCTAGGGATCTCTTGAAAAATATTTTTATTTCAAAATTCAAACTGGAAAATTCTCACTGGATACGGTTCTTGGTTCTAAACGTGTCATAGCTAATGATGAATGCAATTAGGAATCCCACCAGTGTTTTAAATAATAAATTAGGCTAATTTTCTAGGCCTGGCATGATGACATACAAATACTAAAAAGGAGTCTTCTCTTTGTTATCCATGACAAAAGACTTATTAATTACTTTGTTCTTAGAATTTAGAAATTAATAGAGTGACAAACATCTTTGTGCTGAAATCCAGAAGCCGAAAGATGAACTCCCAAAAACTCTTCTAGTTGTTCTTATATTTTGTTAATTTCATATTAAAGCAGGTGAAGAAATCATTCTAAAAATTTTGAAATGTTGGCAAGTCTCAGAGGATAAAAAATGCCCATAGCCATTTTTAATTACTGAGCACTAAAAAGACAGATCTTGAACATACGTTTTGCAGGCCTATAAAGCCCTAGAAGCATAAGATTTTAATTCCTAAGGTCTCAGCACAAAGAAACTTTTTTTTAAAAAAAATCAAAATATACATGATTGTTATGATTTATAATTAAAGTACGAATTTGTGTTCCTTATTACTACTATTTTGCCTAGACATAAATTTCCTGACTTTTAAAATACTATATACTGGCACACTGCAGGAAAACAGAGTTGCTTTTTCCTAGGCATATTCTACAGTGAGGCTATTAGAAACAGATAATATATTTTATTCTACCCTCATTTGAATTTGTGTAAACTTTAGGGTCATTTCTCTACAACTTAGTGTTGCGTGAAAACTCAACTTCCATGATAAACATCAACTGGAATTGAGGAGAGATCACAAAGCAGATTTTCTTTTGAGTTTCTATAATATATTCCATGTTTGTTGATTTTCTGAAAGAGGGAAGGTCTGCAGATCATTCATTGTAAATGTCAGCAGAATGAAGTAAACCTGAAGACCATGCCATCAGGCATATCTGTCACCATGTTATCTGCAACTATTTAGTTCAGGTGCCAGAGTTCTGGACAGTATTAAAGGAAAGTTGAATGAATATAGACATAAATTATGGATCTACAAGATGGAGAAGAAGCGCAAACATAATAATTACTCTAAAAGCAGATGCCTTTTCTGCCATTCTTTTTATGTTTACCACAAAGTAATTTCCACTGGTTATAAGGTACTGGGTGGGGGGGGGCATCACAAGTGATTAGGCTCATCTCTTTTTCATGTGCTGAGCAAATTTGTGCCAAAGTTTTAACTAGAAGATAGCCATAAAGATAATAACAGTTAATGATGTTGGTTCTTATACAATTGTTTTATTTTATGGAATTATGTGAACACCAAATTTGAATGAATTACAGGAGTGGGGCAATCTGTGGCTGGATGGCAGATCTTAAATTGTTGGTACAAACTGCCTTTCCTACCCAGTGGGCAGAACTTGACAAAAATATTAAGCAAAGTTCTTTATTTGATGGACTAGCTGGCCTATCTTGAGGCTGCTTAATAAAAATAATTGTTTCAGTGACCATGAGTCAATGGTCTACCCTACTAGCAGAGAATAAGGATAATCTTTCAGTATTGTTACAAATAGACAAGATAGTTTTAGTAAAGTTCTTTAGTATTCTAGAAATATTAACACTTTCTGGAATGAAATTATTGCTATTAATGAATAAGACTTTTTTTGTTAGTTCTACAAGAATAATATACAATTTTAGTGGAATTGATTTTTACATATTCAATATGTTTTATTCCACCTATTTTTAATGGTACAAACCTCTCTACTTGAATAAATGGAAATAACATACACTATACAGTATCACAGAGATTTAAAATGTACCAGTCAGCTGAGTATACTCTAATGTCTAGAAACAACAGATTATTCAAAGAATTAGATTATTCAACAACAACAGATTATTCAAAGAATAATCTACTTCCATGTCAATATGTTGAAAATTTGATTAATACTGACATGGGAATCATCATAACATGGACAACTTGGGGGTTCATATACAATCACAGTGGTATCAAAAAAAAGTAGTACAACAGTGGTTACCATACTTGAAAAAGCAATGCAAATATTTAAAGTTGTATACAATGAGGTGATAGAATTCTTGACTATACCACTTTAAACTGCATCTGGGTAGCTGTGTATTTGAATTGTCTCTTCCATAAAAACTCCCACTGATTGGGTCTGCATGATGTCCTTATGTCATGCATATTTCTAAGTGCCATGATGGTTTTTTAGACAGAGAG
Source organism: Heteronotia binoei (assembly GCF_032191835.1). Classification (NCBI taxonomy): domain Eukaryota; kingdom Metazoa; phylum Chordata; class Lepidosauria; order Squamata; family Gekkonidae; genus Heteronotia; species Heteronotia binoei. The sequence goes on along the minus strand of NC_083226.1, from coordinate 119,543,536 downwards.
CAGGCCACTAGTATCCACCCCCCCTTCTCTTTACAACGTTTGGGCAAGCAGTAAATCTATCTAGCCCAAATCTATCTATCTAGTGATGTTTACACTACAGCCTGGCTGGTAAAGCTGTGAGGTGCCTCTCCCCCAGATTCACACAGACAGTTCTTATCAGGTCTTGGAGAAGTGTGAGAAAGGGAAATGTTTTTAATAGCCTAAATTCCTTAGTAATAAATTCCTTAGTAGCCTAAATTCCTTAGTAATAAAAGCCTTAAGGGGGGCAGTATGTCAAGCATGCATATTTCTAAATGCCATGATGGTTTCTTAGACAGACAGCAGGCCACTAATATCCACTGCCCCCGTCCTCTTTACAACGTTTGGGTAAGCAGTAAATCTATCTAGCCCAAGGATGTTTATACTACAGCCTGGCTGGTAAAGCTGTGAGGTGCCTCTCCCCCGGATTCACACAGACAGTTCTTATCAGGTCTCGTAGAAGTGTGAGAAAGAGAGATGTTTTTAATAGCCTAAATTCCTTAGTAATAAAAGAGATACTATGTAGTAACCTTTGAACCTGTGACTCAAATTGCATCTGTATACTATCCTTTGAAGTAATCCTATATAGTAACTATGTAAACATGTATACGTCATTACTTCCAAGGATTTTGTCCTTGGTAAAGCTTCTGAGTTTCTACAATAAAGCAACTTTTGATTTAACAACAAAAGACTGGTTATTGAGAAATATCGATGCTTGACACCTAGTTCACTATATGCTGTGAGCAGGGCTTTTTTTGTAGCAGGAACTCCTTTGCATATTAGGCCGCATACCCCTTATGTAGCCAATTCTCCTGGAACTTACAGTAGGCCCTGTACTAAGAGCCTTGTAAGCTCTTGGAGGATTGCCTACATATGGAGTGTGTGGCCTAATATGCAAAGGAGTTGTTACAAAAAAAGCCCTGGCTGTGAGGTTTAATGTGTGATTCTTTCAGAAGAATAATGGGATTCTTCTAAAACCCATCTCCATTTGTGAATTCTCTACATTGGACTGTAATGTTTCCAGGCTTTTTGTGATGAACACAGCTATCGCTTGCTACCACTTGCGACTGTGATGGATGTACTGCATAGAACAAGAGCTTGTAGAATTACTAGGTGAAGAACATATCAAGGGTATTCTGTCTTCAGCAGCATCCCTGTAGCAAAAGTAATGCATGTCCTGACTCTAAAATGATATTTATTTATTTACAAAATTTACATCCTTCCTTTCTGCCCTCACAAGGGCTACTGAGGTGGCTAATAATTTAAAGCACACATGATAAAATCACATTTTAAAACCACTAAAATCACTCCTCCCCAAACACACATAATTAAAACACATTAAAAACATTGTTTAAATACATACAAAGAAATAAAAATAGCAACTAAAATTTGGTCAGGAAGGAAGAATCACTGACAGAATGCCAAATGAAACAAAAAAATCTAGTGACAGAAGATGGCAACAAAAGGGCAGGATGACTCTCCCAGGGAAGAGAGTTACAAGCTTTTTTACCAGGACTGAGAAGGCCCTATCCTGGGTTGCCACCTGCCTAACCTCAGAAGATGGGGGCACATGAAGCAGAGTTTCTGAAGATAATGATAGTCAGGGGTTTTTTTCTAGCAGGAACTCCTTTGCATATTAGGGCACCCCCCCCCCCCCGATGTAGCCAATCCTCCCGGAGCTTATAGTAGGCCCTGTACCAAGAGTCCTGAAAGCTCTTGGAGGATTGGCTACATCAGGGTTGTGTGGCCTAATATGAAAAGGAGTTCTTGCTACAAAAAAAGCCCTGATAGTAGTAGTTGGACAGGTTCATAAGGGAGTAGATTTTCCTTCAGGTATCTTGGTCCCAAGCTATATAGGGCTCTGAAGGTCAATACCAGGATCTTATATTGTACCCAGAAACAAGTTGCGGCCAGTGTTGATGGACCAAGACTGGTGTGATATGCTCCCTGTGATTCAATCCACTCAACATCCAGGCTTCAGCCCACTTAGAGTTCATTGCAGTAATCTAATCTAAAACTTGCTCTACAAGCAGGGCCGGCTCTTCCACTAGGCAAACTAGGTGATTGCCTAAGGTGCCAGTCTTCTGGGGGCACCAGAAATTGGGTTCCCCTATGTGATTAAGTGATGTTATCAGTGCAGAGGGGGGCCACCAGAGGTTAGCTTTGCCTAGGGTGCCAGACAATCTAGGGCCAACCCTGTCTACAAGTGTTTATTGTGGACCATATATAGAGGCACATAACAAAATATACTGCAAAGCTAGTATGCTTATGTTAGTATAAGTGCTGGCAGGTACTAACATCAGTTTAAGAGTCCAATCTACACGTGACACCCACCCATTCATTTGCACTCCTTGAAAAATCTTATTACATAATCAGAGAGGAACAAGTAAGCAGTTGTGAGCAGGAGGAATCCCCTGATTGCAAGAGGATATGTAAGGAAGTGGATCCAGTCATTACAAGAATGTCATAATCAATAGTTACTACAGTTTTTTTAGAAACTTTTCTACATGTGAAGGCTCCTTCGGGATTATAGTATATTCTTATTTCCATTTGTTTGGGCATTTTCCAGGATTGGTCACAATGTTCTCATTACCCTAATGCAATCCTGCAAAGTTAGCCACAACAAAGTCCCACTGGAAATGAGGGGAATAATGTATAGTTTTTCAGACATAGTAATTACTATATTCCTCTGGACCATGTTAGGGAAACTGCTCTCAAAATAACTTGGGGAATTAGACTGAGAGACAGCTAGCCCCAAAAAGGAATCTTTGTTATCTGTGTATACGAGGCTCAACCGTTCAGATGGTCAATGCTCAATAAAAGGACTCTAATTTAATAAAATCAATTGTGGTTTATTTGAAACAATAGTTCGTTCACACAAGGTACAAAATCAATCACACATTCACACAGGTCTAGGAAATATAGAGAGATCGATAGGGGAACATAAAGGAATGGACATACAGGGTAATACTACCTCTCGCAGACTCCAATGGAAGGCTCCGATGGCGACGAATGAGGGAATAGGGGTAAGGTCCCGAAACTGATCAGGAATCGGGGGTGTAACTACACAGCGGGAATGGGGTTTACTGAGTAGAAGGCACACCTGTGGGTAGCTAGTCCACAGGTTATATAGAGTCACCTTAGCCCTGAGGAGCTGGGAGGTGACTGGGAGTGTTAATGGGAGGTGCTGCTGATGACCAAGAAGGCTGGACATCGGCTGGACCAATGGCGAGTCAATGGCGACACCTGATTGGATGTGTGCTTCAACCAATGAACATCACCTTCATCCTGGGCATCCTGGAAACTTCCAGGTTGCGACAGGGCCTAGGGCGGCTCCGCTGATATCAATATGGGAATGGTTGGGTGATTGGGAACAGATGGGATTAACTGGGAAAGGGACAATAGAGAATCAGATATGAGCCTAGGTATTCCGGTGTAGACAAAAGGGCTTGGATGTGACAGGAGAGATCCTTCCTCTTTCTCATCATCTCATGGGCGAAGCCTGTTGTTCAGGATATTACTTGGCAATCAGGATTGATTGTGGAACCATTAATCCATTTATAAACTAGATAGGTTGCTTGCGGGCTAGGAATGACTCAAGGTGTGTACGTGAGGTTCCCACTTAGAAGGAATGAGATCCAGCCAGGCAGGAAGATGGCTACATGTGGTGTAAGCGAAACACAGTGGTTTCCATGCTTAGCGCTTCAACACCGTCCGCCTGGATAGCTCCGTTGCTGCGTAGCCTCCTCCTCGCCATGGCGGCTTCCACGCGGTAGCGGGGAAATGTTTGTGTGCGGCTGCAGACACTCTGTGCCCGTCTCAAGCACTTGTATAATTAGTAATAGGTACACGGGAGTCTTACACAGTCCCTGGATAGCTTTGCTCGCATTCACTGGCCAGGCGGACGCAAGCGTACTTCTCCAGGCGCCCTGGCAACCACGTTTGTGACAGAGGGGTCATTTTCTCACAACCATATTCCTTGTATCCCACCATCTCTCTTTTCCCCCAAGGAAGCAAGTCAGGTGATAGGGAATTAAAATGTAAATTGAATTTGAAGGTGTAATAAGTAAAATTGTATTAAAACTTCAAGAATCCAAGAGGATTTGTAAACTTTACACTATACAGTATATCCATTGGGGGGGAGCTATACTAGGATGTTATGTAGGGAAAAAATAACTTGAATACAATTGTCTGGATGAATAGAAACACTATTTAAAAATCATATGGCATTCAAAAACAGACACTCTAGCTTTATGAGTGAATGCATGACCAGAGTTTTCCTCAAAGTTCTAATTAGTCTTCTATATGACAATGTATAATTTAGACTTTCAGTCTTGAACTATTGACATGAAGTATCAGGAATGCTGGAATGGGGATTCAATGGTTTTTCTTTAGATACAGCCATGCTTATGTGAGGAAAAAACCCCTTACAAAACATCGTGATCACCAGCTTGGTTGCCAGAGCACCTGGAGAAGTGACTCACACACGTCTGGCCAGAGAGTGTGGGTAAGCCTATCCAGGGGCAAAAGGGACTTATGCAGTACAAACAGCCATAAAGCTACAAAGGCACTCTAGACCGGTACAAGAGTGCCCACCAGGAGAACGGAAGACTTCCCGTCGTTCCATATGACGTCCATCTCAGCCATGGAGCGGAAGAGACTGCACCGCTAGGAGCTATCCAGGCGAACAGTTTTGAAGTTTTGACCATGGAATCCACCGTGGAGGGCTAACACCACACGCAGCCATCTTCCTACCAGGCTTGACTCCATTCCAGCGAAGCGGACAGCTCACGTACACACCAGATGTCACCTATGCCTGCAAGCAACCTATCCACCCCAGGAGTGGTTAATCATCCAACCGCCACTTTCTTTGTTTGACGGAACTCAAGACAAAGACTAGTGCCAAGGAGAAGACAGAAGAAGAGGAAGACCATCTTCAGCTAGAGCCAAGTTCTTTTGTATACCCTGGGTGTTACCTAAGCCATGATTTGACTCTCTATTGTCACCCTTTTAAATAAGTCTAATAGTCCTAAGTATCTCCCCACCTAAGCAATCTCTCTATTCTTCTTCCCAACTGTCATCTTGGAGCCTCCCCCTGGTCCATTTCAACCTGAAAAGTTCACTCAGGTATCCAGGATCCAGGCCAGTCCATTGGTCAAGTGCAAGCACCCAATTAGGTGCCACCAATGAACTTTCTATTGGTTGTCGCAGTAGTCCAGCCCTTATGGTCCCTGCAAAACGTTCCCCTTTCGTGAGGTCATGCAGCAGCTGACCACCTTCCTCCTCCCTCGTACCTCCCATCCCCTAAGGGCTCAAGAGAGTCCTTATAATCTGTGGACTAGCTACCCACAGGTGTGCTTCTACCAGTATCCCAATTTCCGCTGCATAGATCCATCCCCGATTCCTGATCAGTTTTGGGTCCCCTCTCCCACTTCCTCGCTCGTCGCCATTGGAGCCTTCCTTGAAGACTACGATAGGTAAATATCACCCTGTTCATCTACCCATGAGTTCCCCTATCTCTCTATTTTTCCTAGGACTGTGTGTATGATTTTATGAGTATTTTATCTCGTATGAAAGCCTATACTTTTCTTAATAAATTTTAATTGTTTAACTTAATTAGAGTCCCTAATATTTTAAGCATTACTTTTCTGGACGTGGTAATCCTGTATACACAGGTAAAAAAATCCTGAATGAGCCAGGTGCCCACCTGACAATTCCCCAACCTCGTTTTGAGGGCATTTTGGCTTACACTTATTTGGAACCCAATTCAAGTGAAGTAAGTTGGAAATTAATTAGTGTCTGACACACACAGGATGTACACTTGACACAGAAACAACCTCAGGTATGCAGAATGTTCAATGTGGCCAAGTGCAAAATAATGCACATTGGGGCCAAAAAGAAGTACTCTTCTTCCTTTCTCACAATATAAGAACTCGTGGGCATTCAATGAAATTGCTGAACAGTAGGGTTAAAATGGATAAAAGAAAGGGTGATTAACATGTGGAATCACCAAAGGGTGATTAACATGTGGAATCACCAAAGGGTGATTAACATGTGGAATTCACTGCCACAGGATGTGGTGGCGGCTACAAGCATAGCCAGCTTCAAGAGGGGTTTGGATAAAAATATGGAGCACTGTTTGGATAAAAATATGGATAAAAATATGGAGCACTGTCTGGGGCAGTGATGCTCTGTATTCTTGGTGCTTTGGGGGCGCGAAGTGGAAGGGCTTCTAGCCCCATTTGTGAACCTCCTTTTTTTTGGCCACTGTGTGACATAGAGTGTCGAACTGGATGGGCCATTGGCCTGATCCAACATGACTTCTCTTATGTTCTTATGAACTGAAGCTTTCCCAGCAAATAACTGTGCCACACAGATATTTTTGCATTTCTGCATCACAACAGAGGATCTAAGAACAGCGTAGAAGCATGGATTGCCTATAACCATTTTCATTGCCAGCCAAGTTTATCCTGGGGGCTGAGTAACTCCCACGTATTAATAGCCACACAGCAAAGGCAGCTACAGTGGAATGGGGGTGGGATTGCTCCTTTCTTCCTTAGAAAGGCAGAACTAATTTCCTTCCCCTTCCTCACTACAACTGCTCTGATATAAACATTAGTAGGATCTAATTCATTTTTCAAGCACTGAAAAAGGGAGGAGACCATATGACCACCAAAATGGCTATGCTGGGGATTATCAAACATACATGGACAAAATTAATATGAGACAGGAGCTGTACCAAGAAGAATTAGGGGATATTGAGCAAAAAGGCTTGTTGAATCTAAGAAATCAAGGTTCTAGCTTGTGCTCAAAGTATATAAAATGCTACTTCATCCTCTGTGCCCCATTACACTAGTATCATATGGAAGTAACCTTCTACTAACTCATCATCCAGGCAAACATGAAACTGGCCTTCTCATAAACCCCTCTGGTGCCCCTTTACAGCCTAAGCTGGACTTTTAACATCAAAGCATGCAAGGCCTTTCATTTTAGATCGGAAACTGTCTTTTGGGCAATTATAGAAAGCAAAATAGTAAACATTAAAGTTACAGTTCTCAAAACCTACTGATATATTACTCCATAATTGCAGAGTCAGCTTCTTTTATTCTCTCTTGCTATTATTCAAATAATATGTTATAACAGCTAGATTCAAATATAATAGATTCAAAAAAATAAAAGATGAATGCCACTTCATATAGAATCTTTCTTTAAAGCATACATAACATTCAAGGAAGATATATATCTTGAAACTGATTATAAGGACCCTTAAGCATATATTTACATTTCAGTGATGACAAATACTTGAAATTTCATTTAGTCGGAATACATAATCAGATCAACAATTACAATTGTTTCATATACCATCCTGTCTTAACAGATACTAGCAGTCACAGCCTTTTATTCAGTTACTACAGTTGTTAACCAAGCATTCTTTAGATTGCCCAACCAGTAAAATTATAATTTACCAGCCATTATCATCATCAATCAACATTATCAATCTTTGTAAGTCCATCTTTCTCACTAAGACTCAAGGCGCCCTAAAATATGATTAAAACACTTCAATTAAACAACAAAGATATCTAGCAAACAAAACGGTGCAGCAGGGCTTGGGTTGAAGAGGTGGGAAACAATGCAAGCAAACAAAAAACTCTAAAGCAACAAAACAATTGCTATAGACAAAAACCTGTCTAAAGCAGTGATACACAGTTGTTCAGGAGATACATGTGAGCCTTTGACATGCTTCCTATACTCTTCAGAGCACTGTTCTCCATGTAGCACCTGCTCCATTTTTAGGAAAGTGGGCAAGGCCTTCATCTGATGAGGATTGTAGTTGGCATGTGGTTTCCACATTGAAACAGCCATCCTGGAAGAATGGGTAAGCTTCAGACTTCCCAAAATGAGGCCTTATGCCAGGGATGGAAGTAAATGTGGCTGGTTTTGTTGATGGAAATTACAGATGTGGCTTTGTGAGCCGTGGAATTAGTACCATTGGGCTAAGGCACCAAACTGTCTAAAGTTTGACATACCATACTAAAGAGAAGTTTACAAAGATAGGAGACATTGAATTCCACTATAATGGAGGGGATACAAATAATAAAGATTGCCAAATGTTATAATACTTAGTCTCAACTCCTGTTACATATAACATTAATACCTTATAAAAGCATCCTTAAGAGTTGATAAATTATACTATGATTCTGATCCCTTTACAAAAATACCCATCTTGAACATTTCTGTTTTGCACATTCCACAAAACAAAAGAAGTGTGGGGGAATTCCTGTTAACCTCAGAGGCAGGCAGTTCCATAATTCCTGTTAACCTCAGGCAGGCAGTATTAGGGTTTTAAGATGTCTCTAATTATCTCAAAAAGGACTTCACAGTTGGCATGATTGATTTTTAAAATATTGATCTGACTTCTGGGACTACCAGGTTCAATCCATAGCTTGTCACATTCCATGTGACCCACCAGGTTTCACCCAGGTTCTCTGCCTGACCCATTAGGGTTCTCTTGTCCTGCTAGGTCTAAAATAAAAAGTTGGCAATACTGATTTCAACCCAGCGATCAATCAACAGAAGATGCTGGTGGGTGCATTTTCACTTTATTCCCCTCTTTCTAGCAACCACTTCTGATCTCCCGGAAGTTGCATAAACAAAAAGCCATGAGGATCAGAAGCCATAAAAAGGAAGGGTTCAAAATGTTCCCTCCATCAGCAGAGCTAAAATTTTGCCAGCTTAATCCCTCCTTACTGTAGCTCCCAACTAGAATTGCCAACCTCCAGGTGGTGTCTAGGGTTGGCAGCCTCCAGGTGGGGCCTGGAGATCTTCCACTGGCAGAGATCAGCTCCCCTGGAGAAAATGGCTGCTTTGAAGGGTTGACTCTATGGCATTCTACCCTGCTAAGGCCCCTCCCCTCCCTCTCTTGGCTCCACTCCCAAAGTCTCCAGATGTTTTCCAACACAGACCTGGCAATTCTAGGCTGGAGATCCCCGCTTTTACAACTGTCTCCAGACTACAAGTATCAGTTCTCCAGGAAAAAATGACTGCTTTGGAGGGTAGATCCTATGGCAGTGTACCATGCTGAGGACTCTCCTCTCTCCAACCCCGATCCTTTCCAGTTTCTGCCTTCAGGTATTTCTTCACCCAGAACTAGTAACCCTACTCCCAACCCATGTGGTTGGTTTTCCACTTAGGTTCCCCAACCCCTAGAATCAATTGACCAAGGGATGGAAGGGAATACTGGGGAGGGGGGGGAATCTGAAGAAAATCTATGCTCCTTCTGCTCCCAGATTGCTGTAAATTATCCTAAAAAATGCAGCTGGATATGTGCATGCATACATGATACATTGCATACCATTGTGTATCAGAATATGCGTATGCCTCACAGTTGTTTTCTGCTTATATTTATTTTATTTACTGTACTTAATTACTATGCATTGTGCAGGGCACTGGACTAGATGATCCTGGAAGTCCCTTCCAACTCTATGATTCTATGAACCCAATGATTTTAATTTATTTAACTATAATTACAACACAATTTTATTTTGATACAGTTACTGAAGAAAAAAGTAATATATTTTACAAGAAACATTAGATAACAATATCGCTTATTAATCCCATTTTTTCAAATCAATGCACTCTTCTTATCTATCAGCAGCCATATTTGAAGTACAGCTGTAGTAATAAAATTACCAAAACTATAGTTATCTTAATATTTAAATAATATATTAAAATTTAATATTTATCACCTGGAAGAATCTGTGTGCCAGCAAATGAGATACTTGGGCCTGGAGCTTTTATACTTATGGGACTTAAAACAACCTTTCACAAATAATTACTAAGCTAGAGCAGCTGTACTCACCATACTAGACATTTTAAAATCAGGTCAAAGTTCTCTAATCTATCGCTTTAAATGATGTCTACACATATTAAAAAGTCTACTGAGGTCCATCTGAACTCTGCTATATCATTTTATAATTATTCAGTATTTTTAATAATAACAAAGTTACAGTTATTTAAGATCTCTTTTCTCTGAAAAATTGCAACAGACTATCTTACAAATGCACATACATGTTAGCTGTTAAAAATATACTTACTAAAAAAATTAAATGAATAGGAAGTGAGGCTATTGGGAAAATATTCACTTGTATGATATGCATTAACTCCTAGTACCCCTTTAACATTATATATTGTTTAAAAATAATATGTTAGATGGAACAATACAACTGAATAGTTGTTTATATTAAGGTATTTGTAAATTATGTATATTGGCATATTTAATCAAGTTATTATTAATGTGGTTGCTGTTTCTACCAATTAACCGGGGGGGGGGGGAGGAATGACAATGCATATTTATAAAAGTTTGGCTATCTTAAAAATGTTATTTATGCTGTGTATTTATCTCAGTATTTTAAAAAGCTTTTCAACTTGGGGAAAAGAGGATTGGTAGCAAACATTTGTACCTCATTAACTCAAATAATTCTAATGGAAGCCATGTTACTTCTACCATACTAATAAGACATCCAATTTACTAAACAATGAATATTGAAAATATATTTAAAAGGTACAAATGACTGTCCAAAGAATGACACTGGAAAATATTAAGTAACAGCTCTACCTCCAGATAAGTCTCACAATTAAAGAGTTTTAATGAAGAAGTGTGTTCAAAGGGGAAGCATTGATTAGATTGCCTCTAACTTTGTGTTTTGACACCTTCATCTTTCTTGGCATTATATTTTCTCTGTGCATCTTACAAAGGAAGCTTTTTACTAAGCCCACACATGAGCTGGAGACAGCAGTGCTTATAAAAGAGACTGTCAAGGGTGCGAGCCAAAATGGGTCTCATTTGGATTTCAAGTGAAGAAAACTCCTAATGCATTTCATTACAATGTATGCGAACAAACCTCTGAAAAGAAGGATGGACTGGGATTCTCATCCCTATTAATTTATTGAAATAGATTCAGTTTTTTTTCTTGTATATCAAGAGAGACCATGTGTTTCAAACAAGGTAACGATATTATAGAACCAAATAACCAAATATGATGTGATGCAGTGTGCCTTTCTGAGAGATAAAAGGATGGGTTTTTTATAATTGGATGTGTTTTTAAGAATAAAACCAACAATAGCTTTTCAGAAAATAAATATTATTTGTTATTAATCTTAAATGCACATTCTAGCAAATCTACCACATACATCTGATTTACAGTCCAATCTCCTGGATGTTTACTCAGAAGTAAATCTCATTGAGTTCAATGGAACTTATTCCCAAGCTAATGTGCATAGGAGTGTAGTCTATGGCGTTTGTTACAATAGAGAATTCACTACTTGAAATTCTGCTCCCTTGCTAAATACATCAATTACCATTAAAATGCTATTATTAAGGTTTACACTGATCAATATTTTTATAAATCCATAACACATGAGAATACTTTAAGTAGATCAATCAACTCTAATGCCATACATGACCAACTGTAATATTATCCAAACTTCGGAAAGATTTTATACAAATTCTTAAATTTGCTAAGTTCCACTTTAACCCTGGTGATTACATTTACCATGCTCTGTTAAAAATGCCAGTCCTATATCCATGCTAAACTATATTTAAAATTGTATAACATATGCTATATTAAAGTACAATTAACATTTAGAAATGATTGATATTGCACAACCACGACTATTAAATGAGTTCAAAGCTAATTTTTAATGTAAATCATGTCACTTGATAGTTAAATTATCAGTTAAATACATATAAGACCTAAGAACAAAACACAATTGAGGGTTTTGTGTGTGTGTGAATTTCTACTCATGAATGACTAAACAAGCACAAGATTTCATATGTAAATATAAAATATTACATTTACTGATATAGTACCAGTTACTGGTCTAAATTAGCAGATATTTTAACTATAAATACTTTTACTGTTCTAAGCAAAGTTACATCTTTCTAAGCATATTGGCTTCAATGGACTTAGACTGGTTTAACTGTTTAGGATCATACTGGAAATCTTCCACGTATTTTTTGTTTGCTGTTTTCAGTATTGTGAATGTTGCTCCAATGTAAACATGTTCTTATGTATCTCCACATATTTTCTGTATTAAATGTACATATCAGTATTATATGTTTAAATATTATGGCACTGTCAGAAACTTAGTGGATGTTGATTCGTAAAATCTTGAAAGACCAAAAAGGAAATGTTAGACTGTTTTGATATTTACACGCAAGGCCAATACGCTATTTACACATAAACAGTGGAAATGGGAATGACATTTGGAGGTATACTGAGGGCACTTCAGTACATATAACAGTAAATGTCAAAATTTTCCAATATTTTCCTCTGTTCTTTCTAAAATCTAATCTATTACCAGCTAACTATTACCACACTATTGATGGGAATACACTTTTTATACACATACATGTACAACATGAATAATGATAACCAAGATGAGAACATAACTTCATATAGCACAAACACACTCAAATATGTAGGTGAAATAACTCTAGTTATCTTGAATACAAATACCAGTATTTGGTCAAACACATGGGTCATTTTGTAGAAAAATAGGTGATGAAGCTCACCCAGCGATTGTTATGCAGCTGCACATACTATTCAATGGACAAGGAGGTGGAACTCTCAGAAAGGTTCACGAGCTGTGCTCCTGTGAGCTCCCACTGAATCCAAAGCCTGGTCAAACAAAATTAAGATTGCACTTTCCCCCTCCCATTAAGGATGAGGTTACATCTGGTAGGTAGTATTACATCTGGTCTTGACTTTGGATGTCCAAAAGGCATCAATGGAAAAAGTACATTTTACCAGCTGTGGTGCTTCAGCTGCTACCCCTACTGGACAGGAATAGCAGGCCACAGCTATTCATGCTCTAGTAGCATCCAGACTGCTTTACCGTAATTCACTATGCATGAGGCTGCCTTTAAATGCAATTCTGAAATTTGTGGTTAAGGCAGCTCTGTTGTTAACAAGGATCCGCCTGACTGAGCATGTTATACCAGTTTTAAAAGATATTGACTGGCTTCCATTTTGTTTCAGGGAACAATACAAAATGTTGATTTTAAGCCTACAAAACTTTATACAACATGTAACAAGAATATCTGAAAGACCATCATCTCCCAATGTTTTTCTGAAACCGTTCAGGTTACATGGCTATTTTCACAGGGCATCAAGAAAATTGCATGCTAGAGAGAGGGATTCAGATGACTGTAAAGCCCTTTCTTCCTGCATTCTCTGAGGCCACAGCTGAACCAGCTATTTGAAAGTTGCACTCGGATGCAGCAGCCCCTGATACCCGGTTGTGGATATCCACCACAGAAATACTCAGAAGGCATCAGCTCTAATTTTTCAAACAACAGATTCAGAAAGCATTTCCTCTCATAGTTTATTTCTTCTCACTAAAATTTGCAGGTGGTTCCACAGAACATTAGACTTGTCGCAACTTCTAAACAGACCTGTGGCAACTTCTAAATAGGCTTTTTCTACCATGGTCTCCTAGATTATGGGACCAGAAACATGTTAAAAACTGCTGAATGCAGGACAGGGTGATCTGAAGACCTTTCTGCCCACTCAAGCCTTTGATACTGAAATAGATCTTGATGGTTGTTGACTATTTCTAATTATGATGTTATATAACAAGGTGCTGCTGTTGCTGGATTTGATTATTTTAGTTATTTTAAAGTATATTATTGTTTTGAACATTTATTCTGTATGGTCTCAATCCTAATGTCGAGTCCCAGGGCTGCTGCTTCCGAGTGCAACTTTCAAATAGCTGGTTCAGCTATGGCCTCAGAGAATGCAGGAAGAAAGGGCTTTTGTAATGTATTGAGAACCGAGACGTTTTGAAGGCAACATAGTTTAATCAGAGTACCTCACACAAGAGGGAGAGCACGCGGGCCGGGCGCCGCTTATATACATTGACTGGTACAGCCCCCCCATCCGACCAGGCCAATCCTGGTCGGTCAAACTTCCCGCCGCAGATCTTGATGGGTGGGGCCTCAGGCGAGCTCCATCCGGGGACCCCAGGGTCTCCTTTAGTCGCCATCGCCATGAGGTCTGGTTACTTATGTTCAATACATAACAGCTTTACAGGCATCTGAATCCCTCTCTCTAGCATGCAATTTCCCTGATGCTTTCCCAGCACCTCTAGGTTTCTTCTGTGCTCTTTTTCCTTGGCCAGTTTTGCACTGGCTACTTAAGTCACCCCCTCGGGACAGAGCCCCAACAAGCTGTTAAATCTCCCTCCTTCTTGGGTAGGGTTCACCTGGTAAACAAGCCCTGGACCCAGTGGGGCACTTTCCCCTTGGCTCCACCTTCTGGCTTTACCCTCAGTGCGGGATGGAGCTGTAGAGCCTATGTCCTGAATCCTTTCACCACCAAAGTCCCTGTCCATGCCTCCCCAGCCTCCCTCCATCCTGTTTCTCACTTGCTGCCATTGCCTGCCTCCATGCTTGGCCCCTGTCCAAGAAGGGAGACACCAGCAGCCCTTCCCTGCCTCCCAATGTTGCACCACTCATTTCTTCCTCTGGCAATGGCACGGGCCCCTCCAGGGTTGGTGAGTATGGGGGTGGGAGTGCCACCCATGGACAACTAAAAACACTTTCTTAGAAGTAAAACCTATTCAATAAAATGGGACTTACTATTAAGTAGGCCTCTTTAGGGTTGTTCCATAAATTACGTTGACAATTGCCCACTGAAAAGCGAGCTATAAATAAATATTTATTACGTTAAGCATTTATAGCAGATTACTGTTTCATTATTTCTTCTGGTCAACTGTTAATTCACTCTTAAAATCTAGTTTCTATACTTGATTTCAAAATTTTATTGAAATTTCATTGTTTGCTTTTTTAAAAGTACTTTCTGGCAACTTGAGAGCAGAAGTACAGGTTATTTTAAAGACATTAAATGAAATGGATGTGCTGAATTAATGGATAGAAGGTTTATATAGAGTATTCTTATTCTGAAAAGAGGAAATTATGTATATGTACATAGAGATTTCCCATATAAGATATAAAAAACCCATACTGAAATATCTCTAAAATGTGGTAAACAAATGGCATCTATCAAATCGCAGTGATTAGGAAAGTCTAGCAAGCAGTTGCAATCCATGGACATTTTGCTTTGGATTTCATATAAGCATATGAACTCAACAGTAAAACTTCCATAGATTTGAAGGAAGCAAGGTCACAAAACTTGTCACAAAGCTTTTATTATAAAACTTATAAATTTTCACAATCAAAATACTATACTTACAAAAAAGAATAACTTTCTCCTATTTTTGAGAAACCATAATTGAGTTTAAGTGACACATGTGACCATAGTTTGTCTTGGCAACTACTATACATGAAAGTAGAGCCCATTAAACATAAACACAGAGGAAGTTACTTGTTCAATCATGCATTTTAAGTACTTAAAATTGCCTAGGATTTGACTAAAACCTGCACATGAATACATATTTTGGATGTAATTTGCTAAACTAGCATTTATTCAGCTAAATGTATTTTAAAATGTACAATGGATTTCAGTGAATATTGGGAGGGGGGAATTTAAAACACAAGATAATAATACCAGCTTTACAATATAAAGTTTACAACATTCTGAATAAAACTGACAAGAGTAAAATTTGATCCATAAACTAAGTGATATACTTATGTTAATTCCCCTTTTAAAAGATATAATGTGTTGCTCAGATTTTGACAGGCATCCCATTCATTCTGGAGACATGTTGAAAAACACCATATTTTCTCTCAATATCACTTATCTATCTGTTTCAATAAAATCAATCAAATTCTTGTTCCCAAATTCTGCTTTTTGAATTTATGCATGCTGTTGAGCTCCACTGAAATTCATTCTGCAGTACTATTTTTTTTAAAGTAGCCAATATAGCTAGAAAATAATAAAATTCTCATTATGAGTCTCTAAAAAGATCTCATTTAAAAAGAGGTAGAGCATTTTTTTTTTTTCAGATTACTGGGTATGGTTAAGAATTTTTTTAAAGAGGAAAGCTAAGTTATATTACTCTGAGAGCAAGGATTCCACAGACTAACGTATCTGTAGTTGTCTAAATGGTAGTAACATCCATGTCAGACATGTGGTTATCTTCTCATCTTGACCTATTTGTCAGTGCGTAAATCAAATGTTTGAAGGACAATCTAGTGACCTGTTATGGCCCCTCAAACACAATACCAGTAATGCCACATTTTGGATAAAAATACTTCATCAATGAAGCCTTTGCGACATCTGGCGGTGCACAGTATATGCAAAAAATTAGTTTTGTTTTTACAAATCTATCAGTACTTGAAATTTCCTGTCCAAAAGGCTTTGATACCCTCTAGTGGGGGGACAAAAGCAAAGTGGTCTGTAAAAATACGTAGACTATCATGAATCCATATGGTGCAAAAGGTCAAATCTTGAAATGTAATGACACTGCAACAATGAGACACTTGCTAGACAGAAAGGAGCTCACTCATTTAAATATAAAAAAGATCCTCTTCTAATGTTCCCACATATTTAAAACTTTTAACTAGGGGGGAGGGCAATAAAAGTACACAGTGCAGATTCCAAAGATGAAAATAAAGTACACTTGTATTTCAAGGTTAAGTGAGAACAAAACCAGTAGCACAATATTTGTTGATGCCAATACTAAGCAAAACACAAGTAAAGTAACTCTAAAGCCATTCTAACTACTTATACATTAATTATGGTGTACTGTAAGTATTATATTAATCATATGATGTGCAAAACAGAGAAGTGCTGTATATTGTGTTATTTTTCTAGTTGTTTCAGAAATATAAAAGTAATATTTTCACCTAACCGTTACATCAGCTCTAGAAAAAAGAATAGTGACTACACTGAGAAATGGTGTCTGCTAGAAAACGTACTATTACTGATATTTTCAGATTGCTTCTTTAATTTCATGCATATTTTATATAAACTCAGAAATTACAATTTTCTGAGGAATAGATATATGCATCAATATATCTAATTCTCAACACAGCCAAATCTGTGGATACTTAAACTCAGAGACTAGAGCTATGACAAGACAGATCTTTCTACAAACCTGAAAAATGCAACAAGTTTGAAGAAAAGTTTGAAATGTTAAAAAACAACAACACTGGGGTGATAGCCCCCCCCCCCCAATAATAGAAGCAATGCCTGTAGTTTTAAGAAACAAATGTCTTCAATGGCCTTTGGGAAGCAACCTATGGGTTTTCCTCTTCACCATACTGGCTTGCCCACTCTCTGCTGTCCTGGATGGATGTTCAGCCTCAGAACAGGAAGGAGAGGGAGGTCCTTTAATTCCATCCATGTGAACACATATAGTTCTCTCTCACTGTGTGTGTGAGAGAGAAGGGGGGGGCTTGCCAGTCCCCCAGGCAGGCAAGGGATTCCCCAGTTTTGCAGGCCCCTCCTTGTTAGCAACTAGCTGGCTGGTGGGGGAAAGCTCCACTCCAATAGCCACCATGTGCTTTTAAATCTCAGTAGGCTTAGAAAATTTTTGGAAACTGCTTGTTTGAATTGAAGCTGGATGGGGTGGGGAGAGCAGGCAGAGCCACATGGCTCTTTCCAGTGAATGTGTAAAGCTGTGAGAAAGTAAGAGAGCACAGTCTCCCTCCATTTGTTTTGCAGTCATTTCAGAAGTCATTTGCATAGTAAAATTGATCCCTACAGAAATCCAGGCCCTACCTGGCTTATTAACCTTCCATAGGGCCTGTAAAACGGAGCTGCTCCACCAGGCCTTTAGTTGAGGCTGCGGGCATCTATTCTTGATCTGGTTGGCCTCACCTGCCGGCACTGTCACCTGTGCTATAAAATAGTCTGACATCTCTATGGGATAACATCTTATCATGATGTGAGACGGCCAGGCTGGGCAATATGCAATGATATGGAAATTTTCTGAGTGCTGTTGAGTTGTCTGTTTATAAAATGTTTTATTGTATTTATTGTTTTATCCCCTACGGGTAATGGGCGGAATAGAAATATACTAAAATAAAATAAAATAGTAAAGGGTAAATTAGAACCCAATTATGGAATGGAGAATAACTCCAACCCCTGGACTGCTTTGTTTCTTACTTTTGTTTTCCTGTGTTAGTCTGAGGAAGTTGGTTGAAATACAGCAGACTGTTACATTCGGCAACTCCCATGAGTAAATTGCCCCAGGAAGATCACAGAAATGTGGGTTTATAAACTGTGTTTATTTTGGCTGCTGTGTGTGTGTGTGCCTTAATAAAATCATGGTAAGGGACTTGTAGGGATATTACAAATTTCATTTTCATTTAGTGGAAGTGCAGCTGCTAGGGAAGTCTTTGAAGATAAAAAAGGGGATGAGGAAATGAATACTGTTTTCAAGGGGAACTACACTGCTGTTTTTTATTTTTTAGGCAATGGGAAAGTCTCCAGGCTCCACCTCCAAAGTCCCTGGGTACTTCCTGAGTTGGACCTGGCAACCCTAGTGTGTATGTATGTGTGCAGGTGTGTGTGTGAGAGAGAGAATGTTAATACACACTCAGTTTTCCTCCCTTATATTTCATCCCTTATAATTTAGCCACATCAGGGTTCAGACCCACCTCTTTCTGGAAGTAATAAAAAGAGGGTGGGTACCCACTCCCAAGGCTGCCTGTCCTTTGCTTTCCCTCCAGGACTCTAAAGGTATCAGGCCCAGCCTCACTCTTATCCTGGCCCTTCCCAGTTGCCCACCTTCAGCCCTGAGGGACACCACTTGGGTTGCACAGGTCTCCATCCTACTCTCTAGCAGTGGTGGAAGTCACTAATTGGTTGAGGGCTGTCACTGTCACTGCTCTTGGGTTTCCTGCTGCCTACCTCTCTGGGTAAGGGCCCTCCAGGCATTGGGTTGTTTGTACTTTGTGTGGTGGGAGGGGAGCTAAGTTGCAGATGGAGCCAGACCCAGATGCAGCCTTAACAATACTGTCATCCTTCAAGCCTTAGTTACTGGAAGCAAATGACGGGGGAGGGGGCAAAGCCTTCAGGACTATTTTGGCCTTTGAGGGAGGATTCATTGAGGTCAGGCCCACCAGCAACCACGAAGCAGTTTGCTATCATGCAAAGTACATATCACCCAGGCCTGGCTATTCATTAATGTTCAACAATAGATACCCCACAAAAATCTGTCATATAGTATTTAGAATTTCATGCTAGGATCTGGGTTACCCAGTTTTGACTCCCCCTTTGCCACAAGAAATCACTCAGTGACCTTTGGCCAGCCACAGACTCTCATCCTAGCTTATTTCACAGGGTTCTTGTGAGAATAAAGTGGAGGAGAGACAAATTACATAAACTGTTTTCAGTCCCCATAGTGGAGAAAGGCTGGCTTTGAATGAAATAATAAATATAGCTCAAGAAGCAAGGCAGTTTGGTTGGTGGGTGGGAAGATTAGAAAAACACAGGGAAGGGTGAGGATATGGAGATTACCCAGAGAAGGGAAATAGGAAATAGCGTAGGGAAGGGTTTGCAGTGGAACATGAGGTGCCCCCAGCAAGTCCTTGTAGGTTCCCTACTGTGCAACTGAGCCCAGCCCAGCAGTCAACACCATAAATCTGGGCAACAGTTTTCGCAGTAGAGGCTGTCAGGGGGAGGAAAAGACAGAAAGCTGAAGACAGGGGAGCACATAAAGGTTAGTCTTTGTGGATTTCCACTTGTTTTTACAACAATGATCAACACCCTATCCTTCTTTACATTTCCTTAAATGAATGTTTTAATAGCTAGCTATATTGCTACACAGCTTTAATGTATATTTCTGGTAAAAACTATTTTAACAGAAGAATTATAACAGAAACCACAAATCAGAAATCATCAGTGAAAAAGAAATTGAGCAGAAATTTTCCAAAACCCTCAAGTGACTCAGGATCATGTGTCATGCATGTTCAAAGTGGATACATTATATAACTTTAAATCAAGCTTTCTATAAAGTTAAATTGTTCAACTGTACATGTTTGGACTACATTACTGATATTATTAAAAGGTAATTTCAAAAGTTAAATACCTTCTAATTGAGAACTGGGAAATACACTTATTACACATTATACATTGGAGAATATAATTATATTTCATCACATATATAAAGGAGCTTATATATATATATATATATATATATATATATATATATATATATATATATATATATATATATATATATATATATATATATATATATATATATATATATATATACCTCATTGACACAGGTATTAAATGTTTAAAGAACTGACAGCTGGAAAATTATTAAATACATGTAATTAAAGACATTTTAAAATCTGGGAAAGTCTGGAAATAGAACATCCATCGCACTAAAACATATTGTGGCTACAGAACTGCCTTCCCAGTAGCAATCTCAAAAATGGATTTCTCAGTGTCAGCCAGAAACATACAGCTTGCATTCTGTATGCATATTTACTAGCATAATATAAACTCTCAAAAATATCAATGTGCAGTTGAGAGTAAAGCATCAAGTACAGAACTTGTAATATTGTCAGTAAATAGTGATAGAGAAATACATATAGACAGCTCTTGCCTACTCTTGAAGGTATTTAAGATTCTACATATGACTACAACCATGTTTACTCCTCCCGTTTAACTTGCTCTAGCACATACATGAATACCCTTTCTAGGTTTTTCTAGTTAGCACTAACAATCCCCTCCCCCTTATTGCTAAAACAGATTATGGAACAGGAAAAAGAGATGAAGTTATCTGAGGGACGGCCTGAACTACACATTAATGGATGGTTCTTGTACTTTTGGTACCCATAAATTTTCAATTTATAGTGAAAATTAGCAATAAGTAAAAGTTGCTGTTGAATTTTAAAACATTTCTCCTTTATAGGCTCCATTGAAATGAATAGTTGTGAAATAATGACTGTAAATGATGAAAGTAACCATAATAATACCGTTTACCCATGGACTGGAAGCTGGCTATCTGAAACCTGAAACAAGTTTTTTTAAACCAATTTTTTTTAAGTACACTAGGTAGAAATAAAGTTTATGTATATTTCCAAGATTATAGACTTAAGATTTCTGTCAGAAATGCAAAGAGAAATCAAACTGTAGATCACGTCACTACTGAAAGAAAAGCCTTGCTGAATTATACTTATGTCATTGCGCAATCCAAGTGCAAAAACTGTATACAGGCAGCTAACAGTAAACATATGGACTGCTTGTTACTGACCCTGCTGCATTGTGTCTGATCCAATCTGACAGAATACTATCTATAGAAACAAACTTGTCAATAAAATAGATACAGGGCCGTATCTACATATTTTTTGAGGGGGGGCAAAAGTAAAAAATGGTGCCCCTTAATTTTTTCCCCTTATATGTATATAATCAATGTTTTTGATATAGATACATAATAAACAACTCCAGCGTTGCTGGCCACTGGACAAATGCGGGGGGGGGGGGGGGCAAATGCAAAGGCTTAAACTAAATTTTAGGAGACAAATCACGTGTCATAAGTTGGCTACTTAGTAAGAAGCACAAAAAATGCTTTTAAAACCTGATTTTTTTCCCTATCAGCATTACTCTGAGAAGGAGATCAGATCAGAGTTTCAAGTGGAAACACTGGCAAGGGGAAAATGAGTGAAGTTGCCTCTGCCCCTTTCGAGTCTGCTGGTTGAACACAGAGAAGGGTAGAGTTTTCCAGGGAAAGA